>NC_059276.1:9060275-9155275 GCF_017591435.1 Portunus trituberculatus
CCCATCTTATCGCCTCGCCAAGTAAATGAAATAAGAGTTGAGACTAAGGCACCGTTTGCATTACTCACGGGAGCCACTCACCTGTGACGCACCTGAGGGAGAGAAGGAGGGAAGAGAAGGGAGGGAGAGATGAGAGAAAGGAAGGAAGTGGAGAGAATGGTACCGCTAAGACTTTTGATGCATAAATAGTCGTGAGGATGCTTGGGAGGGGAAGAAGGGGGGAGAGGTACACGTGTTGAATGGCGGAGGACACAGTGCAGGTAAAAGGCTTATGCATAAACAGAATAAGGTTTAGGTGAGTGGGTGGGGTGAGGCACAAGGGGAGATACGCGTCTGGGAGGAGGAGGAGAGGGAGGGTCTGAGAACAAATGAGCAATATGTAACTGGACTAATTTCAAGACCCAGTACGATGCCCTCTTAATAGCCAATTCGCTGCCTTGTCGCACTAATAGCAACCGCCTTCACTTTTTTGCTCCCTTCACTGCTTTGTTTTGCTTGCCACTCGCTTTAATGCTAATATTTACATTTTCTACCTGAACTTTGTAACTTAAACCTCCCCGGGACCTTTAATGCTTCTCACTCGTTAAGTAGAGCAAGATTCTGGTTTGCTTTCACGAGAGATAAGTAATCGTCCACGCCCATTATCTAACCATTGTACTCCGGCCACTATTTACATATCTTATCAGTGTTTATTAAAGCTTTCCGATGCACTGTGGTACTGCCTTCAGACCGCCACGCCGGGGTGAGGAGGGAACGAAACTCAAGGCTTATCTACACGGAAATTTTTGAAAAGCCTGCAGGTTCTTTTATTTCACGGGCGATATATGGGAACGCTAAGCTATTCAGAGGTCTCCGTATAATCTGGCGGAGGTCGTGGCGGCGATAACCTGATATCGAGGGATGGTAACCTAACAGAGGCGGTCGTGAGATGGTGGAGGTGATAATGCGATGGGCGGTGTACATACAAGCACTCCATAAACTGCGCCATGCTAGAAACTTACGATTAGGGATAGGAGGATGCGACGCGCTGGCTATCATGAAGGCCGACGGAGTAAAATATCGCGCAGATTATTCAGTGTTAACCATCTACAGAGAGTAATGAGAACTATTACGTTATCGGCTACAACTATATCCCGGCGCCCTTCACCTCGTCTCTGCAAGCACTGTTCACTTCACCACGACACAGACTTACTCCCAGCCGTCGTGCATGTTCCAGCGAGCCCTGCAAAAAATATAACACACCTTTCTCCCTTGCGTTAGTTGTAGCAGCGGGTGGGGCTGTGAATACGGGAGATACATACATGTACACATACATACACAGTCTTTTTCTCGTCGTCCGCTGAGTCTTCAATACCATAAACAGAGGAATATGGAACAAGCAGCTTTTTCCCTCTCGGTGCGCTGACAGACGCGTGTATCGTTGCAGTGCGCCAGGAAACGAGACTTTGAAATTCTCACCACCTATCGGACTCTTCACTGAAAAAAAAGGACATTGCACGACCAGTCATAATAATCCTAGTAAATCTTTACCTTACTGTTACGAAGCTTCACTCGATATGAACCACTAGTACCTGGACTTTCAGTATTTCTATTATTTATCTTTCTTTTTCCTCTCTCCCATGTTTCCTGTCCTCTCTCACTTTCGTTCCCCCAAGTCCAGCCATCTCTTTCTCTTGCTCTCTTCCTTTTCTTCTTTCTCTTTTGCTTTCATATTCTTACCTTTCCATATTTCCTTGCCCCAGTTCTTGCCCTCGAATTCGTGCCGCTCCTCACCTCCCGCGACCCCTCCCTATGCCAACAACACCCATTCCTGCCCCCTGCACCCCAGTAAAACCCCCCAGTACCGCACACACTCACCCAACGAAACCAAACTTTTGGATCGGGCAGCGTCTCCTCCTTTGTGTGGCAAGGATGGCGCGGCACGAGTCTTGGGGCGGCCCTGTTTTGCACAAAGATAAGCTGGGCGCCCCACGGAAAATCGGGCATCCACGTACCTCCGGGTGGCCCTTGCAACACCTCACGCCCAAAGGGGAAAACCTGCCCCTTGCCACGCGTCCCGAAGGCTGTAAATCCCGAAGGAGTATTGCGCTGTGTGTGAAGTGACGCGAGGTGGTCAGGTCTATAATGCATGTCACAATCGCCCCTTATATATCACGTTATCGCAGCACGTGTCTTTATCGCGTCAGGGAGGAGAGGGCGTGGTGGATGCGTGGATGGGAGGCGAGGGCGAGCAGAAGAGGACCTGTCCGTTTGGTTGCCGCGTGTGGAGGATCGGATCTTTTCTCTCGAAGGATTTTCAGGTTACAATATTACAATAGTGTAGTGAAGGAAGCTCTAATTCATTCTCTCTCCTCTCTCTCTCTCTCTCTCTCTCTCTCTCTCTCTCTCTCTCTCTCTCTCTCTCTCCTGCAAGTGAGATGAGAGATGACCGAGTGACATTGCAAGGGCGGTGGCCGTGTAGTGAGGAGAAGCAACACGAGGAGGAATACAAAGAAATACAAAGGAAGTCCAAACAACAGAAGTCCTTACTAGCTTGTACTTTAGTCTATTAGTGGAAGAGAGACTGAACTGGACAGGACAGGACAGGACAGGACAGGAGGATAAGGAGGAGGAGAAGGAACAGCAAAGAGGAGCAGGGCGTCGAGGGGGAGGAACCAGAAACACTATTTTACTTATTCCTGTCTCGCTGCCTTTTCCCGGCCTGCTGCACGTGGGTCGCCTGGGGAACACTGAACATGACAGCTACACCTCGCCTCACCTAGCGGATACGTCGCAACAAAACTTTATTCCCAACATCTTAAGCTGCACAGTGTAGATATTGCACGATTCCCTCCGCCAAACTGGACGTATCGCGTGTGTCAATCTGTGTGTGGGTCTTTTTTCTCTATAGGTGCGTCCCGGCAAGCTTCTACCTGTGCCGGGGCGAGGAGGCAGTGATGTGCAATTTGTTTAGATATATATGGCTTATGTGTGAGCTTGTTTTTGCGTGTATATGTGCGCTGGGGGTCGGGGCGGGGCGCAGCAACAAGGAAGGACGCAGGAGAAGGTGCATGAGTGAATGAAGTGAAGGAATGAGGAAGACAGAGAGAGAAAGAAAAGAGATAGCAGGAAAAAAAAGGAAGAGTAGGAGGAAAGATTGTGAAGGAGGGATGAATGAAAGAAAAATATGAAAAAACAAGGAAGAACAGGAAGAGAGTGGAGTAAGAATGAACAACAAAAAAAAAAAGAGAATAGAGAAAGGAGAAAGATATTATGAAGAAAGAATGTGAGGAAGTAATGAAATTAATTAATGGAAGGAGAAAATTACGAGAAAATACAACACAAATTATTATTGAAGAGAAAGAAAGAAGAATGGAGAAAGAAAAAGAAACATACGAGAAAGAAGAGGTAAAATTATGTGAATGACTGAATGAAAGAAGAAAAGACGATGAAACGTAAACAAAACTATAATCAAGGAAAAGAATGAAAAAAAGTGAGAAGATTAAGAATAGCAAAGAAGAAATTATGTAACTAAATAAAAAAAATAAAAAGACAACGCAACTGTGAGAATGAAGAAGAGAGTGAGAGGAATAAGAATAGGAAAGAAGATATTATGTATGTGAAAACAAAAGACAAAACGTAACTGTGTGAATGAGGAGGAGAGTGAGATTAAGAATAGAAAAGAAGAAACAATGTAAGTAAATAAAAAGCAAAGGACAAAACGTAACTAAAAGCCACTTTCTTCCCAATTCAGCTCCGGCACGCTTACACACGCACGTGAAATACCAAAAGAGAGAAGTAAATAGCAAACCAAATAGCAGAGTTCCCGCAAAACACCGGCACACAGTGAAGGAGGAAAGCAACCCAAGAATTCCAGTTTCTTTACACACAAAAACCAAACACGAGAATATAAACACTAAAGAAAAATTCAACGCGGAAGAAAACGCAACACAACGCCACAAAATAACAGGCATTTCAACATAAGCCTAAATTATTTTACCTCAACGATCATGACGGCTCTTGACACCTGGGCTCCGACAAGACATTTAATGACAGGTGTTTCGATCTACCTGCGGGGAAAGGTGACGGTAGAGGAGGCCACCCGGGGCAAGGGGCGAGGCAGTGTGAGAATATTAATGGTGAAAGGGATGAGTGTGACCCCAAAGAGTGTGAGGTTAAGTGTGGTGACTGAGACAAGCGTGTGAGTCAGTCAGGAGGAACGAAAGGAAGGGCATATTTAGAAACACAGATAGAAAGAGAGAGACAGAGTGCGAGACGGAGGTGCGACTTGAAAAATAGTAAATAAATGACTTTTAAACATCCACCACGCGCGAACTTTACTATTATGAAGAGACTGCAGGAGGTGTTTAATTAGATTCCAAGACATTACACGCAGACGGGAGAGGAGATGGCGAGAGAGAAATAAATCAGAGAGTAAGTGGATGGGAGAGGAAATGACAGAGAAAGGAAGAGAGTGCAGGAGGAAGGAAAGGGGGAACGTAAAAGATTAATTACAAAACTGCAGTGCAAGATGGAGCGAGGAGATGAAATGTGGTGAGTGATAGAATGAGATATAGACGATGGTATAATGAGTATAAAGTGAACACGGATGAGAACTGGGTAAAGTGAATACACGGGTGATAGACAGATAGGTGATTTGAGAATACAGGTGAACGAGAGAGCGAGACATGACAAGCAGGTTTTAGTGTGATGAGTCTTGAATGTGGGAAAGACAGGAGAGGAAAGAAAGTAGTCAGGTCAGCCAGGGGTGGGTGAATGATTATGACGTGAAAGTGTTCAGGGTGATTCTCAGGTGAATATGAGAAACAGGAGAGACTAACATAAGCAGGTAAGGAAAGGTAAACAGGTAAAACAAAGGGTGAACGGATGATGAAAACTTTAAGGGTGTTTAACCTCTTATGTACTGGGATGTGTTTCTACCATGAATTTTGGGTGTGATTAGACGATTTTATTCACATCGGAAAGGATCTATGGAGTTAAAAACTTAATGGCTAGAGTCTTCCCTAATTTAATCCCCACATGAGTTTCTTAAGCTGTATAAAAGTGCCAATAGTAAGTAGAATAAACATAAAAACACGTCATGGTATTGAAGTGATTAAGTGAACTTTAGACAGAAATAGACATATTAGGAAGAGGAGGTTGGAAGTAAAGAAGGTAAGGAAGGTTTGAGAGAAGAAAGGTCAGAATGTTTGAGGTAATGAAGGTAAGGAAGAGGAGGTTTGAGGATATTTAAGTGAATTTTAGACAAAAATTGACAGGTTAGGAAGAGGAAGTTTGAGGTAAGGAAAGGAAAATTTAAGGTAAGAAAGGTAAGGATGCTTGAGGTAAGAAAGATAAAATTTGAGGTAAAGAAGGTAAGGAAGAGGATATTTGAGGGAGTTTAAGTGAATTTTAGACAGAAATTGACAGGTAAAGAAGACGAGAGATGAATAAAGAAATAACAAGCAAGTTCAGATTAAGTGTTGAGGAGATAAAGAGAGACAAATGAGGATATAAACATGCAAATCACAAATAAACAAATGATGACAAGGGGGTTTGAAGACATTTAGTGGAGTTACATAGCCTTAGGTGTTGGGAAGACAGGAATAAACAAATGAAGATGTAAACAGGCGAATAAACAATGATAGCCAAAGTTTGATGGGTGGAGGCAGGTTTCACGTAACTCTAGTATTGGAAAGTCACTGAGAAGGACACGAACAGGTACAAAAACATATAAAACACCTCCACCTTTAATGTCCACAAGTAACACCCAACATCTTAAACCCTTCAGTGCCATGACGCGTTTTCACATTCATTCTGCTTATTGTTTAGTGATTTGTACAGCTTTAGAAACTTATGTAAGAATTGAAATAGTAAAAACTCTTGCCATTATCCTTCTGACCTCCATAAATCTTCCCTAATGTAAGTGAAATCGTCTAGTCACACCCAAAACTCAAGGTAAAAATGCGTCCAAGTACTGAAGGGGTTAACCACACGTAGACAACACCTGGAGCCATTTATACACAAAGACACCAATCACTATAACAAACTAATCAACAGGTATAGTCTATGAGTATTTGTAAGTACCTGTAGTCCATTTACCTGTACGTAGGTGACGGCAGGTACACAATCTTACCTGTGAAAGAGAAGAGACTCAGGTTAGCAAAAATATATCAGAGTTTTACAGGGCGACAACACACAAACACACTAACACACAGTCACCATCCTACACCACCTCCCTCAACGCATGTGAATGGGTGGAAAAAGGCAATAATAATGGAGAAAGAAGTGAGCAGGTTGAGTGGGGAGGACTCGAGTAAGGCGCGGCTCAAGGCAGCTTCTGAATATTAACTAAGGCTGGCCGAGCTCCACATTTAGGCTTGACACCTTGTTTGCTTCAGGATTCTATTGCTTATTTAGCTTATATAATATCGAGGAGGGGATGAGGGAGGAGGAGGAGAAAGAAAAGGAGAAGAAGGAGAAGGAGGAGGAGGAATACAAAGGGATACAAAGAAAAGCCGTTTTCCTCCTTTCAAGGCGGTTTGGTAACTATTTCTAACTAGCTACAGGGAAGAGGGACAGGACAGTACAGTAGAGGGAGGAAAAGAAAGAAAAGGAAAAGGAGAAGGAGGAGGAAAAGGAGAAAAAAGAAGAAAATGAAGAGAAAATAGAAGATGAAGAACAAGAGCAAAAAGAACAAGAACACGAAATTATATATAATATCGAGGAAAAGTTGAGGGAAGAGGGAGTATGATAGAAAATGAAGAAAAGAAGAGCAGAGGAAATAGAACAGGAAGAACAAGAACAAAATAACATAAAAGAACAACATCAACAATTACTGATGCCACTGCTATGATTAAGAAACGAATAACCACAGAATAATCAAACATAACCTCTAATTAAATAAGAAAAAAAGAAAAGAAAAGAAAATATCAAAAACATTAGACAAATAGTACACAAAACAACAAAATAAGTCAAAATTAATCAAAACACCAAAGAGGCATTTCCTGTCCCTTCACCTCGAGGCTCCAGGTAAAGACAGGTAAGCTCACTCCAGGTTACTAGGCAGGTACAGGTGAGGTGAGGAATTAGGCCCAGGTGAGAAATTTAGGCCTCCAGTACCTATAGGCTCTGTCGTGATCCCTAAAACCAGATGTTTCCAACCAAATAACAGAGCGGTTTACCTTATCTACAACACCTGGGCCGCGTTCTTACCTCCGCCCTGCCTTGAGGGAGAGATGGAGGGAATGGAGAGAAGAGAGGGAAGACTGGATTATGGAGGGAGAGTAGGAAAGGAAATATAAATAAGTAAGTAGAGAATATGTAGAAAGATAGAGGGACGGAGAAGAAAGAAGGAATGAAGGAATTAAGGTAAGGAATACAAATAAGACAGGAAAGAAAATGTAGACAGATAGAGGAAAAGAATAGGAGAAATGAGGAAAACATGAAGTGATAATGAAGAGGAAAGTTTAGAAAAGAGAGAGAGAAGCAGAAAAAGAGGGAAAAGATGGAAAGAGGGAAGTAAAGTAAAGGAACATAAATAAGAAAGGAGAAATATGTAGAAAGGTAGAGAAAGAGAAGAGGAGATTGAGAAATGAGAAAAATAAAGGAATAATGAAAAGGGAAGTTTAAAAAAAGCGAGAGAGAGAGAGAGAGAGAGAGAGAGAGAGAGAGAGAGAGAGAGAGAGAGAGAGAGAGAGAGAGAGAGAGAGAGAGAGAGAGAGAGAGAGAGAGAGAGAGAGAGTTAAAAAATCTCCCTTACATCAAATATATGACCTTATTTTCTTAGTTAGCTTTCTATTAGAGCAATCTCAGTTTCATCTCGGGAGCTGTTGGGGTTTTTATTCAGGCTCCCACACGCAACCTGATGTGAAGGACGAGAGCCATTTGTTATCATCAGCGAGTATGAACGTCTCCTTGTGTTATCAGTTCAAGAATCAGTGGCCAGAGGTGATAATCTGTATGTGCTGCCTCGCTCCGCCTCCACCACCCTCTCCCTCACCCTTACTCACTCTCCCTCATCATATACCACGCTTATATTTTGTTATGTGATGTTCTTTTACTCGCCTACCGATGTGTTTTTGATATTTTCTTTTTTTTCAATTTTTTTACTTAATTGAGGTTAAATTTGAGTTATCTAGGGTTAATAATTTCTTAGCTCCTTCAGTACTGGGACTCTTTTTTATCGTGAGGTTTCGTGTACGATTAGACGATTATATTTACATTACGAAGGGTCTATGGAGGTCAGAAGATTAATGGCCAGAGTCTTCACCATTTCAATCCCCACATAAGTTTCTAAAGCTGCATAAAATCACCAAATAGTAACCAAGTGAATATGAAAATGCTTCCTGGTCTTGTCGTTCATACACCACAAAGCTTACACTCAAGGCTTTACCCTCATCACTTGCATATCACGCCAACAGCATTAAAAGGTACACCACATAAGTCTATACTAGTTTTCCCACGCTTATACCCAAGACAGACACACACAGACAGACAGACACCCACACACACACGCCTAACCCTTCGCTCCACCACCTATTTGCAAGACCTACATTTCTTCACACCCCAAGACCATCTGATACTGTTCTCACCTTCCCCTTCCCCACGCGCCTTGTTCTTGCCCCATCACTCCTCACCCTCTCGCCATCCCCTGCCTCCCCACCACCCAACCTGCCTCAACGCCTCCCCAGGGAACCACAATCAATCCTCGTTACTTTTCATTACTGAACTGCACTGCTGCGGGGAGAATGCAAAGCTAACCTTTCTCTCATCACCCCTCGTACCTTTTTCCCACAGGTGCTCACCCCAGACAGGTATAATTAATCTCCCTATAGCTCACGATTTACCTGAGTGATATACCTGATCTACATAGTGATGGTGTATTTCAACGGTGTTTCTTCTTCTTTTCCTTACGGTGAATGAAAATATAAGGCTCAAGACACTGAACGGTATTTTCTTCAGGGCATCGACTCAGATTTATGGCAGAAGGAGGTGTTAAGGTTGAGGGAAGACAGGGAACGTCATACAAGAGACTTCATCAGTAAGGCATCAAGAGGAACGACCTTGGCAGCTCTCCTCTGCTTTTTACCTCCTCTGCTTGCACGAGTTAAAAAATATGTGTTGCAAAATGAAATAAGGTTCAGTCCACTTTGTATTTGTGTTAAGAAGAGTCCAACGCGGCGTTCGTAAAGGTGATGTTTTGTTTGGTTAGGTTTTAGGTTAGGCAGGGTAAGGTTAGGTTAGGTAAGGTTAGGTTAGGTAAGGTTAGGATACGTTAGGTAAGGTTGGGTTAAGTGAAGTTGGGTTAGATAGGGTAATGTTAGGTTAGGTAAGGTTAGGTTAGAAGAGATTATTTTTAAGTAAGGTTAGGTTAGCTAATGTAATGTAAGGTAAGGTAAGGTTAGGTTAGGTTAGGTTAGGTAAATTAAAGAAAGGTAAAACAAAGTAAGATATAAGTAAGCTAAGGAAAGGTACAGTAAGATAGCAAGGTGAAGTAGGGTCATAAAGCAAGGTTATGTCATGCAAGTTCAGTCAAGCAGTGTAAGGTAAGTTTAAACAAGGACAGGTGAGGTGAGGTGAACTAAGGCTCTGTGCTCTGAATAAACGTGTACTGCGTGTGGATATATCGGGTATATTTATCCACAAGGTTATTCTGACAGCTGCCACCACCACCCTCTTATCCACACTAACAAGGCGAATGGAAAAATACCTCATAAACTCCACATACATAAACTTAAGTCCATCTCTTCACTTGTCCTCCACTTAACTTTATCGCAACTCAAATCCCAACCCTTGAAAAATGTACAGTAACGAAATTTCTGCTGCTCTGAAATGTTAAATGAAAAAAATACAGTTGGAGCTCATTAATCTTCCCTATCTCGTGCATCATTGCATTTGCCAAGGGCTGTCTACGGCTGCATTGTTAGCTGGACAGGTCGACAGGTGAGAACAGGTGGGATGGTCTACCTGGTGGTGGTGGTGAAGGTAGTGGAGGCAGGTAGGGTGGTTATTAAGGTAGCGTATAAAGGTGAGGGTAGTGGAACAGGTGGGCTAGGAAGGTGATGGCTCCAGGTATTGTGTGATGAAAGTATTGGTTCGTTCAGGTGGTATTTAGTGAAGATGAGGTGCAATTGAGGTGCTGCCTAATGAAGAGGAAGGAGGATCAGGTGAGAGGGAAAGGTAGAGGACAAAGAGAACAAAAACTCCACCGGTTAAGAAAAGAATAGACACTTAAACTTTCTCCAGACGTAATGAAGAGTTTCGTGAAAGGATAGCAGAGGAAGGAAAGGAGAAGGAGGACAACGATTAGAAAGAGACAGATAAGGAATTAAGACAAAATACCTACATCGAGTCTATACACGCAGAAAACACATGAATTACTGCAAATAAAGCTGATAAATATAAATACTAAAAAGAAGGAATAGATATAAAAAGACTAAACATGAAAGACTTACATTAAAACCACATACACAAAATCACTAAATAAACAAAACAACAAAACAGGAAAACAGCAACACAACACCATAGATAGATAGATATTTATTGACCAAAATATACATACATAGGTACAAAGCATATTATTTCCATATCCATTGCTCTTTAAAATTTCGTCTCATTATTAAAGTAGTATTTATAATTTGCAGTCCGCAATTACACGAACACTACAAAACTAAACATTCTTAAGACACATGAAGGAGAACCAGCATTGCTTTCCACGTTTCCCTTCCACAGGCACACACACAGCCAACCCTCACACAAACCCACACCTGTTCCTGCTGCGGCTCACTCCGGGCAAACCTTTAGACCAATTTAGCAAAACAATCACATTAGAACTCCTTACCCAATTACAAAAACCAGAAAACCAACATTTGTTTTTTTTCTACAGTACAAAACATAGCTAATCAATGTTTTCCCTCCAGTCCAAAGTGGCAGGTAGGGGTGAAATTGCACTTAAAGATACAGGAAGCTTAAAATCCCCGTCAATCTTAAGCCCCGGGGGAAAGCTTACTGTGTGTCCGCGTATAGGTCAAGGAAAGGGTAAATACTCCTGCTCGTAAACAGGTTGCCCTTTCTTTGCCCTGCGGGATTGGAACCTGTAGCAAGTGATTATCTTTTTGCTGTAATCTTTCTTCATTTATCGAGAAACAGAGAGAGAGAGAGAGAGAGAGAGAGAGAGAGAGAGAGAGAGAGAGAGAGAGAGAGAGAGAGAGAGAGAGAGAGAGAGAGAGAGAGAGAGAGAGAGAGAGAGTAGCCTTCAGTCTCTTTAAGCACCACATGATTAATAACCTTTTCTTATTGTTTTGACAAATCCAAACCTAATGAGCAAACTCCCCCTAACTTCTGCACAAACACTTCCCTCCGCTCATCAATTTCACTGACAAAATATGCAACACACTAAACACACACGCAGACACACAAACACACGCAAGCAGGCCGTGTGGCAGGGTGGCGGGGAGGCAGACAGGCAGGAGGCAGTGGCTGGCTGGCAATGAGCTCTGATCGCTTGCAAATTGGCCAGATAACTAATATTAGCAGAGTAATAATGATCATAAATTCGCATCTCGGGAGAGAGGCGCGCGGAGGTCTGGCGCGGGAGATAATCTTATATTATTTTAAGCTCCCCGGGAAGTGATCGCGGGGAAACATTTTATTCCTCTGCCACAGTTAGAGTCGTCTGGGATTAATAAATTTGCCACTTAACTGAAGGTAAATTAAGGTAGACATGGGGAAAGGCGTACTACGTATAGTGCTAAACGAGGGTGCTTTGTGCGGCAGTGTTGCCAGGACGAAGCAGAGGCGGAGCACTGTTGCCACACCCACCACCCACACGCCTCCCTCCACTGTATTTTCAGCACGTTATTAGACCACCTTAATTAAAATTTAATTGCCTGACATCAAGTTAATTATATGTATTACTCTTCCAAATACAGAAGCGACCACGCGGCGGGAGGCGGGGACGGGCGCCCTCCCCAACAAGACACTTCCAGCAGCAGCAGCAGCAGCAACAACAGGGGGAGTATGGCCGTGCATGTTTAAGCACTGAGGGCGCCGCACGCATATTCAAGCACCGTATTGATGACACAAGCGAGAACCTTAATGCAGCGTCAAGTACAAAGCCAGCGCCACTTTATTTCAGCGCAGACATCAAGTTCACGAGACAACGCTGTGTTAAGTAGCAGATTGCGCAATTCCCCGCTGCTTTTACCAACACTGAGGCGAGTGTGGCGTGGCGGCGAAGGCTGCGTCACACTCCTAACAAGCCTCACATATACGCATTAATAAAGATCTCATCTACTTGTTTATTTATTCGTAGTGTGTTATTTTATTTAGACACGGGTGACGGTGGAACAGCCCCGCGCTGCCTCCTCGCCAGATACCAATCAGCAGGTTGGGTATTGGCGGCACACACACTCACTTTTACCTGCCCTGATCACGCAACCCAATTAGCTACCACAGCCCGGGAGAAAGAGACAACGCCCTGTAGTCTGCGGCGCCCCTTAACTCTGTCCCCGTTTTAGGATGTTCGCAGCTGTTCACAGTCGTTCACAGTCCTCAACAAACACTCGTTCACCGTTTTTATTAAGCCCCATAACATGTACTGCGAACTCCAATGCATTTATAATTCCAGCTCCTCCCAGAGAAAGTGGTTGCCTCCTCGCATTTCCTGGGCCATTTAATTAACCCGTACGAACAAACACGCGCACCTAAACTAACTGCTACCATTAACATTCCCTTAACTACCACGTGCTTTACTTAACGACTTCCCGGACCGAGAGGCAAATGAGTAAAAAATCAGTGACAAAGCTTCCCCGGCATAGGCTTTTGGTTAGTCCGGCGGGGCACAAAGGCGCGGCAAATACTCAAACTACTAGAGGGAAATGAGACAAGGCGATGGAGTTAGCAGTAAAGGACAAGGGAATTAAACACTGTTGTATTCATTCTCTAAAAGTTTAATCGGTTTCCATGCTATCTTATCCTTAGTTTCTGTTCGAGGTTGTGTGTTTGTGAAGGTGAAGGACCAGACACGCCAGAAGAAACAAAAGCGACACAAGGACGAAACGACGGAAAAAATTAGGAGATCCGTTGAAATGTTAGAAAAAAATATACAGTACTTTATCTTGCGCTCCATCAATTCAAGTCCCAGGTGTTTACGAAGCCACAGACCAGACATGCCAGAAAAAGACGACGGGAGCGACACGAACACGGACAATGATGAGGTGAGTGACTTATGACCGCAGTGACACATCTCGTCCGCCTCGTCCATCACCACACCTGTCATCATTGCCATTACTTGTGCTCCTGATGCGTATTACCCTCGCACACCCAACAAGGCAGGCCCGTCAATCAGCAGGTGGCATTACTGATGGAGAGGTACGGCCCGTCTTGCTCCGGGGACAGGTAATCTGATTAGCTTCTCGTAAAGGTATGCCCGTGTTCCCCGCCAGCAGGTATCAGGCAGGGCGCACCTCCTCACGTTCTCATATACATTCGTGCTGTCATTAGTGCACAGATAACTTGCTCTCTGGAGGGATACACGCTGCCAAGGAGTGATAGCTGAGTGATAGTTCATTGCTCCTCACTCATACGTGCCTCGCACTCCTCTCACCAAGTCTCCAGTGCTGACCTGCGGCTCTTTACTCACCCGCACTTCACAGCCACCCACAGCACGCCTCCCCAAAACAGCACTTCTCTCACTTTCCGTCAGATGCGAGTGATAAGCGTCGACACCACAAGAAATGCAGCGAGAGGAGAGGATCGGCGTCTGGTCCGGTACGATGAGTTAAAGGCCCTTGTTACCTGCAGGCCAACCCTCTTAGCGGGGACGAAAAACAACACCACATGAGACAAGATCAGATCCTCCTGCCTGACCCTCGCAAAACATTAGGCGATCCTGACGGGGAAGCAGAGGTCACGCAGACTTAAGATGACCTCTGATGCTTTCCTGAGGGCGCGGCGGGAGGAGGCGTCGCCCCAAACGAGGTGCGGGACGGGTCACCTGCGGGCCTGGACACCTGCGAGGGGGAGATCAGATGCGAGACACCTGGGAGGCCGCAGGTGTTGCCGGCTTAATGGTCTCGTAAAAGCCATAAAGGAAATACAAAGCAAGGGATAAGAGACGTTAATAGAAGCTGTCCAGACTCATCCAACACAGCTAATGGTGAGTGTAACGCTGCTTGCTTCGCCCCAAGTCTTCACCATTAAGTGTAGTGAGATACACCGTCAGCCTACCGCGTGTACAGGCAATAATGCTGACCACCCTCCATTAAAGAGTAAATGTTTGGAGTGAATTCTGCAAAACAATAGATGCTAAAGATGTTCAGATATCTACGAGGCAAAGCATTATTGATTCTTATTGTCTAGAGGTCCTCAAATACCACCGCTACTAGTACGAGGACAAGAGAAGTAACAACAATAACAATGAAAACAGACATAAAAATAATAATAATGATAATAATGATACATGTCCTTTTAACGCACAGACGAGGCCACGCTGAGGGAAGGAAAAGAAGCAGGAATATAAAAAGACAAAATAAGAATAACGAGGACATGAGAAGATACAAAGCACAATAACAAACAACTTCCTTGTAAAGACGCATCGCATTATCCAAACATCATATTTTCTTTACATTATTTACTTTTTTTTTCTGACGACCTTTCTTTTCTCTCGTATTTATTTTTCGTTCACTTGTTCGAAATTAACATAATATTGCAGTAATATTAATGGTACCCCAAACTCTCTTTTGTCTATAATTCTTATCTGTCTTTCTGTATGTCTGCTTTGTATCTACGTGTCTGTCTGTCTGTCTGTTGGTTTTTGTGTCTTTGTGTTTGAGTGTTTTTGTCTCTTTTTGTCTGTTATTTTGTTATCAAGCTTTCTCTTTTGCTTATGATTCTTGTCTGTCTATATGTATGTCTGCGTGTGTATCTACCTGCCTGTCTGTTTGTCTGTTGGCTTTTCTATATCTTTGCCTGGATGTGTTTGTCTCTCTATTTGCCTGCCCTTCGTTAATATATGTCTGTTTATCTACTTCTCTTTCTCTCTCTCTCTCTCTCTCTCTCTCTCTCTCTCTCTCTCTCTCTCTCTCTCTCTCTCTCTCTCTTTCTCTCACACGTACACACACCTACAGACAAACCAACACACACACACACAAACACACACACACACACACACACACACACACACACACACACACACACACACACACACACACACACACATATGAACACCAGCAGCAACAACACTAAGTAAACACACAAGGACCTCCTGCAGTGACCTCCTCATCGAATGCCTCTGAATCTAAACACTTCCCCAATTCGGCGCTCAACACTTCGGCGCTGCATTCCTGGCCAGGGAGGAGCTCAGGCAGACACATGAAGTATATCCCAGGGCGAGAGTAAGGTGGGATGCAGGTGTGTTCGTCAGACAAGGTATAAAACGTGGGGACAGGTGCGAGGGTGATTATAGCAGGTGTTGGCTGATGACCGCAAGACAAAATAGTGTACTTGTGGCGCTATTAAAAGCTGAGCGTCTCGGTAAAGTATAAGGGTGGGACGTGTACTAAGTGTGGGTGAGATGTTTATTATTACTTCCCCACGGTGGGTGATAGGGGTGAGTCAAGGAGGAGGAGGAGTAAGGGGGAGAAGGATGCTGGGTACGACAAGATGTTTCTGCTATGAATAAAAACAAGGTTAAATATTCATTACACAGAAGTTGAAAAAAAGTAAACGATGGACTAAGTGAAAGAATCTTACCTGGGAAGGAGAGAAGGAAGAGGGAAAGGTGTGTCAAGGTACAGGTGTGGCTAATATTCGCCTGAACCAATAACACCTGTAATTAGATTCTCCTATCGTGCGTTGTACCATTTTTTCACCTTTGTATTAGATCCTTACTTTAAACCACTACAAAAAGATTAAACCCTACGCGATATACTAAAGAACACTATAATAAAATAAATCCGTAAAAAGCAAGACTGTATATTTTATGATAGTATTTTTTGCCTTGTAGTTAATGTAATACTGAGCGATACTTATATAACAAAGACTAATTATTAGGAAGTAACTTTATTAGAGGAAAAATAAACTTAAAGAAAGATAAAGAAAAATAGAAAATGAAAGAGAAAGAACATACGTCAGCATTAATTAAGATGTATAGAAAGGAAAAGAAAAAGAGAAAATTGTAATGGAGTAAATAAAGAGAAAGGAAGAAGAGAGGAAGAGAGAAATAATACGAGAACAGAGGAAGAAGCATGACATTTTCAGCATCACGAAATGAAGACAGATATGGAGAGGGAAGGGAGGATTGAGAAGTTGTGAGAGAGAGAGAGAGAGAGAGAGAGAGAGAGAGAGAGAGAGAGAGAGAGAGAGAGAGAGAGAGAGAGAGAGAGAGAGAGAGAGAGAGAGAGAGAGAGAGAGAAGTATCAGGAACACACAACAAAAACCTCCCTAACTCACTGTCTGTTCTCTTTCACTCCTTCATTAATTACCACCACAGTTACCGTCACACAGGTAAGCACGGCGCGTAAATCGAACACGTATGACGCTAATTAAGAGCCAGGTGAGATACAGGTAGCCAATGCACCAGATGAGTACAAAACAGATACAAAATACACGATAACTTTCTCTGGTATGTTTAATAGGGAAAGAAAACGGATGGCTGTCTCTCTGTCCCTCTCTACCTACTGGCGTACCTCTTCCCCTCCTGCCGTTAATTGCACCGTCAGGAAAGGTGTTCAGGAGTCTTTAGCTAGGAGAAACAGTGCTATTTATCAGGCGCTCTCGGAAGGAAGGATCGTGCGGGCTCCTGCAAGACTACACACATAATTGCAACCTGTCTTATCAAGGAGATCAGAATTTTGCTTTTTCTACCTTGCTGCCTGTCGTCTCTCTCTCTCTCTCTCTCTCTCTCTCTCTCTCTCTCTCTCTCTCTTTTATTTATACATTAATTACATTTTAGCTTGGTCATTTTACAGGTTAAAAGTGTATTTTGAGTACATCCTACCTTAAAACCTAACCAAATCTCTCTCTCTCTCTCTCTCTCTCTCTCTCTCTCTCTCTCTCTCTCTGCAGGTCAGTTGTGTCATTATAAAACTACTGAAGATTATGTCCCCTCGTGTGCCTCTCTCTGACTATCTCCCTCCATATCTCTCCTTCTCTCCATTCCTCCATCCCGTTCATTCATCCCACCTTCCCTATCTCCTTCCTTCCCTTCCCTTTGCTAGACGCGGGTGTCGTCGTAAATTCGTCCCTATCCACTTTCTCCTTCTCTTCCTTTCTTGCGTGTTCTTCCCTCTTGTCCCTCATCCTCTGTTCCATTTACGTAATTTTTTTATTTTTCCAGTTCTATATGGTAAGGTTTATGATATTCTTGTAATTATGAGTGAAGGAATAGGAGTTATTTTAAATTCGTCCCAATCCACTTTCTCTTTCTCCTCCTCTCCTTCGTGTCCTTCCCTCTTGTCTCTCATCGTCTGTTCTATTTACGTCATCTTTCTTATTTTCACTCTTTGAATTATAAGTTTTTCTCTAATATTCTTTTAATTATGAGTGAAAGAGAAGTTATTTTTTTTAATGTTAAAGTAAGGCAAGGTTGGATAAGGCTACGTTAGGTCAAGTTGTGTGAGGTTAACATGGGTCAGTATTTGAAAGGTACACTCGTGGGTAAAATTTGAGAAATATACCACATTTTCTTCCTCTTTTTTTTCCTTGAGTCTTATTGTCAGCTTTAGTAAGGACAACGCTGGCAAGTCACAAGACAAGCCCGTATTCTGAAACACTTTGTCCTCTCACCATCACTGCTTTCGAAAGGCTCAAATTGAAGATGCTCGTGTTTTTAAGAGTATTTCTAGGATTCTGATGATAGACTGGTAAGATTTCTAGTTTATTAATAATAGAAACTGTATTAAAAACCGGGCTAGTTGTCTCTGTGGCCTTGGAAAACTGTCGTAGAGAGAGGAGAGGGCGTTTCTAAATACGAGCTAAAGACTAAAGGAGATCACAGAACAGTCTCAACACATTTATCCCTTTCTTTCGTCTTACTATTAACCTGTAAGGGGACTAGCTATTAACTGCGACTTTTTCTATATTTTTCCCCTTTCGCCAGTTTCCCCTTTAACCTTAAAACAAGTAGTGTGGAAGGTGACTCACTGTCTGACCACGTGTGCTTCTGAGCGTCCTCCTGCGGGCGGTGAGTGGGCGGGAAGGAGGTAAGAAAGCTGTCTGTATCGCAATTGTGTGTCTGTTCACTGTTCGGGTAATTATAGATACGAGGTGAAGGTTGGCGTTGCAGGATTACTTGGATTACAGGTGTGAAAAATGTAATTGAGTCTTAAAGGGCGTATTGGATTATTATTTTTGTATTGTGTATTTTTTTTATTCATTGATTTGATTTTGTATCTTGAATAATTATAGGTACAGGAAATTGTGATGTTTTATTTGCCATTGAAAAAATAGACGAACTATAAAGAAAAGCTTGCCATGGGAATATATTTGAACGTAATCTTAATCCTTCAGTAATGAGGCACATTTTTTACCTTGAGATTTTTGTACGATTAGACCAATTAATTGACATTAGGAAGGGTCTGTGGAGGTTAGAAGAATAATGGCTAGAGTCTTCACTATTTTAATCGCCCACATACGTTTCTGAAGCTGCATAAAATCGCCAAATAGTAATCAGAATTAATATGGAAGAAGTTAATTTTTTACTCCATATATATATAAAACAATAAGACCATACTTATTAAAGACTAGACATTAATTGACAACCATAACTACATCAACTTAAATAAAACTGAGAAACATCCACTATTTTCTCACACTAATAATCTATCTTAATCTAAAAGAAAAATAATAAAGATTAATTATACTTGCTAGTAAAGGATGAGGAGGCGAGATAACAAAGACTTATTATTTTATTAGAGTTTCATCAAATACACTTACCTAACCTTAATCTGAAGCAAGTATTGATATGACTAAGAGAACATGTCAATTTTCACAACCACAAATGAGAGGGGAGCTGTGAGACGCAAGGAGAAGGAGGAAGAGGAAAAAAAATAAGAAAAAAAATACTAAAAGAACATCATAAATAAGAAGAGAGAGAAAGAAGAGGATTAGGAGGAGAAGGAAGAAGAAAAAAGAAAAGAGGAATAGTAGGAGAAGGAGGAAGAAGATATGAAAAAATAGAAGAAAATGAACTTAAACAAGAACAAGAAGAATAACAATAAAAAAATGTGGAGTAAGAGGAACAGGAGGAGGAAGAAAAGAAGAAGAGCAAGAGGAGGAGAAGGAAAAGGAAGAAGAGAAGAACAAAACAAGAAAATTCCCAAAACAAGAACAGGAGCAAGAACAACAACAATAAAAAGGAGTAAGAGACACAGGACGAAAAGAAGAAGAAAAAGAGAAAGGAAGAGAAGGAGGAGGAAGAAGAAGAAAAGAACAAAAAATATAAAAGAACAAAAAACTGAAACAACAAATATAAAAAAAAGAGGAGTAGGAAGAAGAGAAGGAACAAGAAAAAAAAATGATGATGATGAGAGGGAGGAGGAGGAGGAGGAGGAGAGGTGGAGTGTGAGGCGGTCAGACATCAGTGGATCATACTTAGTGTTTTACTCCTATTTTGCTGGCGTGCTGTGGGGGCTCCTCATTAAATTTCTACTCCATATAAAGGTCACATCAAATTTTCTCTTAGCGCGTCTCTTACGACATGACCTCAATCTGACATTCACTTTTTTTCCTCCTCACATTATTTTTTTCTAGCATACACGACTTCGACAAATATGTATAATGGACCTTTAATGGGGTGGTCAGCTGAGGGCAGACTAAAAGCTCGTATTCTCAAACACTTTTGCGCTTCTTCACTATTTCATAAGGCTTTATTCAAATTGACACGAGTTTTTAAGGTGTTTTTACGGTTCTAGCGGCAGAGTGACAAGATTTCTCACTAGTAACTATAGAAACACTCTTGAAAACCACGCTAATTATCTCTGTGGCCTTGGAAAATAGTTATGGTGAGAAAATAAAGCGTTTCTGGATAAAGGCAAATAAACACGAGTATTTTAAGGAGTTTTTACGGTTCTAGAGGTATAGTGACAAGATTTCTTCACTATTAACTGTAGAAACACTCTTGAAAACCTCTAATTATCTCTGTGACCTTGGAAAACAGTCGTGGTGAGAGCAGAGCGTTTCTAATTACGGAATTAAATAGGTGTTTGATAGGTGCTCCTCTCCTTCCCTCCCGTTATTTCACTATCCCCTTCACTTCAAAATTATTCTAAAGGTAAAGAAACAAGACAGACAAACACATGGAAGTCGTGCTATCTGTAAACAAACATGGCGGAGGCAGGTAAAGAATGACGCAAGAGAAAAAAAAAGACAAAGAACTAAGCAAAAAATATAACTTAAGGAACATTTCTTTTTTTCTGGCGATATAAAGCACTGTCTTGATGCTATTCTGACGTAAGGAGTGTATCAGGTCACATGAGGCAAGGCAGTGACCAAAAGCAGAGACTGAAAGAGAAAGACAGACACACACACACACACACACACACACACACACACACACACACACACACACACACACACACAGGAAGGTATATAGAGGTGAGAGTGGCGAAGCTTGAGTGATGGAGAGAAATGATGGGGGGGTAGGGAGGTGGAGGGCGGTGGAGGAAGGGGGGGTGGAGAGGAAAAAAGAGTGGAAGAGGAGAGGAAGAGGTGATAAGAGAGAGAGAGTAAATTAGGTCAGAGAGAGAGAGAGAGAGAGAGAGAGAGAGAGAGAGAGAGAGAGAGAGAGAGAGAGAGAGAGAGAGAGAGAGAGAGAGAGAGAGAGAGAGAGAGAGAGAGAGAGAGAGAGAGAGAGAGAGAGAGAGAGAGAGAGAGAGAGAGAGAGAGTCAGATGGATTAGGTGTGTGGGAGTGAGGGCCAGGTAAGGTCAGGTAAGGTCTGGTGGTGAGTGAAGGGGGATGGGGGAGGGCTACCTTGACCTTGTAATATATGGCGTGAGAGCGGAAGAACCTTAAGAATGTGACGTCAGCCTTGTTATGCTCCATTTCACACTAGGAGACAAAAAAATAGGCAAAAAAAAAGAGAGGAGGAGAGGAAGCCAGAGGTATATGGGGTTAAAAAAAAAGGTACTCCCATCTTTTTTTCTCCCTTTTCTTTTCTACTCCCGAGCCACGCCTCTACAATGGGAGTAAATGGGAAGTAATAGACTAGCCTCCGGAAACCATTAGTGCGGTGATCATGACTTCATTATTTTTATGGTGAGGAAATGAATGAAATGAATGAAGTGAGTGAAACTATAAGAAAAACATGTTTATTTCTTATGGTTCGCTTCTCCTCTTTGATATTTACTTTTTTTTTTCAATTAATTACGAGAGAATTTGTTGTTATTATCTATTGTTTTGGATCATGACGTTATTGTATTGTATGGTGAGGAAATAACGCGATGAAGTGAATGAAGTGAGCGAAGATATGAAGAAAAAGATATATATTTCCCTTTCCACACTTTTATTTTGCAATTTTTATCATTAATTAAGGGAAAATATGTTATTGTTACCTATTACTTGTTTTTTTTATTCTATTTTAATGTGAGCGAAGGTATAAAGAAAAGGATGATTGTTTATATTTCGTTTCTCCGCTTCGATTTTGCATTTTTATCGTTAATTAAGGGAAAATATGTTGTTCTTACCTATTATTTGTTTACCTATTACTTGTTTTTATTTTATTTTGATGTGAGCGAAGGTATAGAGAAAAGGATTATTATGTTTCGTTTCTCCTCTTTGATTTTCACTTCTTTATCATTAATTAAGAGAGAATATGTTGTTGTTGCCTATTGCTTGTTGTTTTTATTCTATATTATTTCATTTTAATTTATTTGTTTTATTCATTCCAAAGTTTTATCATCACTGTTTATGGTACTTTTTTATTTAGCATTTTTTTATCGTTAATTAAGGAAATATACGTTGCTTTTACCAATTATTAGTTGTTTTTTTTATTCTATTTTATTTCATTTTCATTTATTAGTGTTTTTTATTCCTAAGTTTTATCATTACTGTTTATGGTACTCTTATTTTCTCTTCGTTATTCTTTTATCTTATCTTTTATCTTCCTTATTTTGAAACGTGTTACATCTGACATGATTATTTGTCCAGCCATCCTCTCTCCAGCCACAGCTTTTACAATTCCTTATCAGTAACGAAAATTAAAATATATCTTTATGAAACCTTATCTTACTTTATCTTTTATTTTCTTTATTCCAATCAAGCATGTTACATCTGACCTAATTACTTGCCAACTATCATTTCTCTTCCTAAAGTCTTCACAACTCCTTATCAGTAACGAAAATGAAACCACATCTTTAATACAACTTACCTTATCTTTTATCTTCTTTATTTCCAACCAAGCATGTTACATTTGACCTAATTATTTGCCAAACCACCATTTTTTTTCTACTACAGTTTTAACAACTCCTTATCAGTAACGAAAACGGAAACATATCTTTATTTCCCCTTTCCACCACTATTACTACTCTTTTCTTGTATTTTTGTATCAACACTTCTTTAAAATGCAGCATATAAGGCATAATAAGACGTTTCAGTGTTTCAAAATGCTTCCCTCATAGCATTTCCAACTACAGAATTCCCTTATCAGTTTCATTAATATTAGTTTCTACATTTATGGTGCCTTGGAAATGACCTACTCTCGTTTACCTTTACTGGCAGACAGGTGAAATATGTCAGTGATTGGAGGTGATTTGCTTCTCCTTCCTTTCTTTCCTCCTCTTCCTTCCCTTGTCTCATTTGCTCGTATTCCTCTTATCCGCTGATCCTTCCTTCGTATTTTTCTTTTCTTGCTCTTTCCTTTCCTTGGCTTCGTTCCATTCTGTGTCAATCTTTTTTTTTCTTTTATCTCCTCTCTTTATCTCTCTTTTCACTTTCCGGGTCCCCATTTCATTCTCTTAATTCCTCTCGTCTCTCTCTCTCTCTCTGGTCGGCAAGTAACGTCATATTTTCTTTCTGTTAACGAGAATGGATCTGTCTTAATTTATTTTTTTTCTGTTATTTTTTCCCTTTCCTAATCACGTCTATCTTAACCTCGTTCAGTCACGCTCCGCAGTCTGGTAATCTTCCGCTGAGCCGTGAAATATATGGATAAAGACGCTCTCTCTCTCTCTCTCTCTCTCTCTCTCTCTCTCTCTCTCTCTCTCTCTCTCTCTCTCTCTCTTGCTCAAAACCTATTTTCTCCTTCAGGGTTTTGCAACACACGCGTCTGTCAGTCAAGGTTGCTTTAGTTTAGTGAGGGTGTTTATTTTGACTTGGTTTCTCTCTCTCTCTCTCTCTCTCTCTCTCTCTCTCTCTCTCTCTCTCTCTCTCTCTCTCTCTCTCTCTTTCCATCATTAATTCACTTCCTGTTGTTTAATATAATTTTCTTTTTCTTGTCTAAATTTTCACCATTTATCTCTTCCTTGCTTTCCTTCACTTTATTCTTATTTATCATGATTTTTTCCTCTTCTTTTACTTCATTTTTGTCATTTTCTTTTCTTTCCTTCTTTATTTTACGATTTTAATGATTTTTTTTATGAATATTTTCTTCTTTATCTTTCCATTTCCTATCTCAATATTTTTTCTTACCCTCATTCAGTTTGTCATCCACTTCTTTCTCTACATCATCCCCTTTATAATATCTTTTTCTTATATTTCTCCTTTCACACATAGACTTATCCCATTCCCAACTCTATCCTTCGTGTTTATTAATCCCCTTTATCAACATCTAACGGGACTCGTAAGCGGCGTTCCTCAAGGGTAAACTAGAACCACTAAAGTTTTTTTTTTCTCTCTCCCTCTCCTTCCCGAGCACAAAACACCTCGTTTATAGCGGCCACTGCAAGTATATCTCGCCCAACACTAGTTTTTTTTCACAATCAGGTCATCAGGTCATCTTACTTTTGGCGGTACGACTGTATGAATGGAAGAGCTAGCGGTGAGAGGCTGTGAGGTGTGTGTGTGTGTGTGTGTGTGTGTGTGTTAAGTACCTGGGCGTGGGTGTAAGTGTGGGTGTACCTGGGCTATATTGCCGTCTGCTGTGTGTGTGGCCAGAAATTGTAGGTAAGCTTGTGTATATTAAGTGATGTTTATGCGTGTGAAGATTTATAGAGGACATTTGAGAGGAAAAATATGAGTGAAGGAAGGATAAAGGAACGTTTAGAAAAGAGGGAAAATAAATAGAGAAAATGGAAGGGATAAAGTAAAGAAAAAGAGAATGATAAACGGAAAAACAGAGAGACATAAATAAAAATAGATAGATATATAGATAGATATTTAAAGAAAGGAGAAGAAGAGAGGGATGAATAGACGAATAATAAGATGAGAGAGAGAGAGAGAGAGAGAGAGAGAGAGAGAGAGAGAGAGAGAGAGAGAGAGAGAGAGAGAGAGAGAGAGAGAGAGAGAGAGAGAGAGAGAGAGAGAGAGAGAGAGAGAGAGAGAGAGAGAGAGAGAGAGAGAGAGAGAGAGAGAGAGAGAGAGAGAGAGAGAGAGAGAGAGAGAGATACTGCTGGAAACCCCTGCATGAATAACCAAAGGAATGAAGAATATTTATATAAGTGAATAAGCAAAATGTTGAGTGTATATTATATAAATGTTAAATAAAAAAAAATCTTTCGTGTAATCATAAGAAATTAACAAAAACCCGACTGTCATTAAACGTGGAAAAGAGAAAATGCAAGGATAAAGAAGGGAAGAGAGAAAGGAAAACGAAAAATGAATAAAGAAGAAATAGAAAGAAAAGTACATAAAATAGACACACACAAAAAAAAAATTGGTAAATAAGATAAAAAAAAGAAACAGATTCGAATAGTAGTAGTAGTAGTAGTAGTAGTAGTAGTAGTAATAGTACATAAAATAGATAGACACACAAAAATATGAAAAAAATGGTAAATAAGAGAAAATAAAAAAAAACAGATACGAGAAAAAAAAATGATCAAGAACAAGAAAAATAAGATCCAATCCACTTAGTAACTCCACAACACGAGGTGGAAGATGAGAGGCTGGGATAGTGGAGGTTAGTGGATGGAGATACGTGGAGGAGGCAGGATTTGAGAAAGGAAACCGTATTCACTGTCTAATACTTCCTTACAGGGCGAGAGAGATACAGGCGGGTGGGTGGAAGGGAGGAGCGGATGGGTGGAAGAGGGTGGAAGCGGTGGAAGGGGCAGGGTTCGTCAGGCACCTGGGTGGGCGTGTGGAGTGGTGGAAATGGTAGTCACGTTGAAAGGGTCAAGTGGAGCGTGGGAGTGAGAGTGAGTGGTGGACGGGGGGGGCGAGGCACATGGAGGAAGAGAAAGGAAAGGTGGTGGTGTTGGTGGTGGTAGTGGTGGTGGTGGTGGTGGTGGTGGAGCAGTAACATCACAGGTAAAAGTCAGGTGAAAAGGAAATCGAAAAGAAAGAATGAGAAAAAGAAAGACGTTATGAAATAAATAATAATAATAATAATAATAATAATAATAATAATAATAATAATGATAAAAACAGGAAGAGAAAGAGGAAAATGAAGGAGAAAATAAAGGAAGAGGAAAACAAAGAAAAACAGAAAGAAAAAGAAGAAAGGAAAAAGGAGCAACAAAAACAAGAGTGAGGATGATGATGAGGAGAGGAAGGGAAGAGGAAGGAGGGGATTAGCAGAGGTCAGCCTTACACACACTCACAAAAAAAAAAAAAAAAAAAAAGTTACACACACACACACACACACACACACACACACACACACACACACACACACACACACACAAACACACACAGACACAGACACACCAGAGACAGCGAGCGAGAGAATGAGAAAGAGAATTAAAAAAAAAAGCTGAAAAAAAACACATGAGGCAACTTATCTATCCTAAAATGGCAAGCGATATGGTAATAGAATCTTCACCTAACCCTTCCACCTCTCCACTGAACACTTCCACCCATCCACCATCACCAGTAATCCCAACCACAACACAAAACATAACGTAAGACTCAGTACGTTTCCCGGCACAGCTCTTAAGAAATTGGCTGACCTAGGGATGATCGTCATTAAGCAGACATCACTTGGTGCATATTAAGTAGGAGGGCAGGTGTGAGATTGCTAAGGGAAAGGGTAGAGAGGGGAGAGGGTGAGGGAGAGAGGGTATGGAGTGGGAATCGTGAGGTTATGGATGGAATGGTAAAATTATTAAGTTTTAAGTGGTATAGTGACATAAGAGTTGTATTGGAGTATTGTTTTATGACGTGAGCATTCAAAAAGGAAAATCAAAAAGGTGCAAGATTACTAAATAAGGATGTGTATTTATATTTTTTGTATGTGTGTGTCTTGCAAGGCTAAAGTGTGTGTGTATGTGTGTGTGTGTGTGTGTGTGTGTGTGTGTGTGTGTGTGTGTGTGTGTGTGTGTTCAGGCTCGCACCAACTAACCTTGTGTGTGTGTGTGTGTGTGTGTGTGTGTGTGTGTGTGTGTGTGTGTGTGTGTGTGTGTGTGTGTGTGTGTGTGTGTGTGTGTGTGTGTGAGGGTTCCGAAGGCCAACTTTTTACCACTTTGTCAACACACACTGCTACTTTCTCCATGTTTCCGCTTCGCCACTGCTTATTGACCCTCGCCGTCCACTGCCGCTCCACACATTTAATCAGCACGGACCCCTAACTCAAAAAAAAAAAAAGAGAAAAAAGAGAGCCCACCAGGTAACCCAAAATTGCAACACACCTTTATAAATCCCCGCCAGGTAATTTGATGAGACGATTAGACTGCACTATAATACTCTAATTAATCTTACCTGAGATCAGTGAGGGAGTCGATCTATCAACAGGTGTGGAAGAGGAAGAAGAGGAGGAAGAGGAGGAGGAGGAAGATAGGAGTTATAAGCCTAATTAGACACGTGCCATGTCGTTTTCAGTTATCTCCATTACTGTCTTGATCAATCTCTACCTTAGTGTTCAGGTCCAAAAGGTAAATAATCCAATGCGCTCTAAATGGTAATGGGATTTTGACGATGGTTCATTAGAGAAAATATGGGAAAAAGTAATGTTATTGTTTTTTTTTTTTCAGTAAGTTTAGTGTGTTTTTATTTATCTTCGTTTTTTCTCAAAGTGTAGTTCATGTGATGTTTAAAAGTCGAGTTTTGTTGTGTTTTTTTTTTCGTGCAGTGAGGAATGAGGAAAGAGAAATTCGTTTTTTTTCTATATAAGACTGTGTTTATATGTTCTTCTTTCCTCATCACCACTATTATCATCCCCAATGTCATCACCATCACCACCACAATAACAGACAACACCCCCCTCAGGAACTCCACAATCAGACCTTCATTCACCATAATTCAGGAACTTTTGACATCACGTCCACAAGTATTCTCAACACCTGCCTTTCCCACCATCATCACCATCATCACCACCACCACCACCATTACCTGTACCACAATTATCAGCCATTACCTTATCACCACGACCACCATCACCACAATTATTATCTCATTTATCAGAACATTTATCCTAGCTATCACCCCCACCACCACCACCATCACTTTTACCACCACCACCACCACCACACCTGCTATGGAGCTTCTCATCAATCCTCAATGACACTAAAGACTTGAACAATTAAGGAACTCTATAAATAAAAGAGTTTTCAATTTTTTCACCTAAGTTTAAAAATATTTTCTCTCAAATTCGAATATTTCTACAAAACCACTGAATTTCTTTACTCCCTTCACTGTCAATATAAGGAAATACTCATTATCAACATGTAAAAACCATGAAATGCGAGTTTTTCCATATATACATTAGTTTAAATTTATATTTTTTTCTTATTCAAATTATCAAACGTGGATTTAATTTCAGAACGTCAAGATTTCATAGAATTCTGAAGGTTCATATTGACTTAAAGAACTTGAGATTTATTTTTTCTTACTTCTCTCTCTCTCTCTCTCTCTCTCTCTCTCTCTCTCTCTCTCTCTCTCTCTCTCTCTCTCTCTCTCAGCTTTCCCAGGTTCTCCAAAAGTCCTCTCCTTTTAAGCAAGCACGTCCAGGAACAGCAAAAGTTTCACCAATCGCTTTGTGTGTGTGTGTGTGTGTGTGTGTGTGTGTGTGTGTGTGTGTGTGTGTGTGTGTGTGTGTGTGTGTGTGTGTGTTTGGTCGTCCCTCCCACCACAAAATCAACCGTGGAAAAATTGGCCAGCTCTTTTAGTCCATCATTGCCACACCTGTCTCCACCGCGGCACGCCCCTTAATTAGCCTGAGACACACCTGCCTGCCGACTCACTACAAACAGACAAGTGTACATGCTTGGTCCTCCCTCGCAGTCTTATCTCCACCTTATTAATGTCTACTTAGATTCCCTGTAGTTAATTCCCTCTATAAATTAAAGTACTTTGAGTTTTCTTGGTACGAGGAGGAAAGAAAAAAAGAAAGGAAGGAAATTTGTCAAGGCAGAGGAAAAAAAACAAGAGGTGAGGAACAAAATGCAAATAGAAAATCTGAAATAAGGATAAGAAAGAACGTATTTGTAGTTTCCCTAACACAAAATTAAGAAAGAAGAGAATTTGTCAAGGTAGAAGTGCAAAAGATGACTTGTTAGTACGTGAGGAAGAAAATGCAAATAGAAAAACTGAAATAAGGATAAGAAAGAACGTATTTGTAGTTTCCTAGGACGAGAGTAAGAAAAGAAGGAAATCTGTGAAGGCAGAGGAACAAGAAAAGACTTATTAGCAGGTGAGGAATAAAATGCAGAAAAAAAATAAGAAAAAAACTAAAATAAAAAAAATAATGTCTCGCCAAATGAAGAAAAAAAATAGAAGGTAACAAAGACCTAGGAATCATAAGAGAGAGAGAGAGAGAGAGAGAGAGAGAGAGAGAGAGAGAGAGAGAGAGAGAGAGAGAGAGAGAGAGAGAGAGAGAGAGAGAGAGAGAGAGAGAGAGAGAGAGAGAGAGAGAGAGAGAGAGAGAGAGAGAGAGAACAAGCGAATATATAATTAGGAACGAAAAGGAGGAATAGAAGGAACCAAACACACAAGAATCAACAAGAATCATGAAAGGGAGAGAGAGAGAGAGAGAGAGAGAGAGAGAGAGAGAGAGAGAGAGAGAGAGAGAGAGAGAGAGAGAGAGAGAGAGAGAGAGAGAGAGAGAGAGAGAGAGAGAGAGAGAGAGAAGATCCAGAAACACAGAGGGAGGGAAGAGGGTGAATATATAACTAGCAACGACAGGGGTGGGCGTAGCAGGGGTATGTGGAACTAGGAAGACCAGAGGGAGGCAGGGAGGGAGGAAGGGCACTGCGGCAGGGTGCTAGGAAGGATACAAGGAAGAGTGCTATGGGAATGTCTCGTCTCTCATCGAAAACACACACGTGGGGTGATAAAGCAAATCAAACACGGCCCCACCCCACGACACGAAGCCCAGACACCCCAGACACCCCTCAAAGCCCCTCACACTCCTTCACACCCCCGCCAGACTAGAGGAGAGCCTCCCCATATAAGCCCTTGCCTCTATAGGGGAACACACGCACCTGTCCTCTATATAATCTACCTGACCTCGTTCCTATGGTTAACTTTGCACCACAGACGCATCGCCACCCCGCCCTTGCCTTGCCTTCCCTTCCCTTCCCTTCCGTCTGCCTCTTGTCCGTCTGGTTGGCTGTGTCTGGCTAGTGCTCTTTCTCTCTCTCTCTCTCTCTCTCTCTCTCTCTCTCTCTCTCTCTCTAGTAGGGCCAAATTTGAAATGCCTCGCAATATCTTTAAATCGATTTCGAAAATGGAGGAAAAGAAAAACAGAGAGCGATAAAGGTAGAAAGAGAAAGAAAACGGGAAAGAAAATAAAAACGGACCAAGCATTTTTCAGTCCACAAAAATAAAGCAGAATTTACTTATATACAAAAAAGGAAGGTAGCCACACTTTAACTCAAAAGATTGCAGGAGGAGGAGGAGGAGGAGGAGGAGGAGTGCAGGATTCTCTCGCAGGTGATTGGGAGTTGATAGCAGGAGGAGGGCAGGCTAGGGTCAGGAGGGGACCCAGGAGCACCTTGCTTGCTTCCACTCCCTCCTCCTTACTCATTGTTGGCCGCCAGCCTTCGTCGTGTTAATCTTATCCGCCTTCCTATCGTCTTATTATCTCTCATCCACGCCCCAAGTCCCGCTCGTTCCCACAATTTATTATCATGTCTTGATTTTTAAACTAGGAAGACGCGCTCACTGGGTAATGCGCGTGATTTATTACTACCGCCCCTAAAATGAGTTTCGCAGCCTTTTTTTTAAGTAGAAATGCTTAAAAAAACGTTACCTTTGCCCCCACTCCACGTCAAATTTGATGGGGCTCTTACCTGATGAGGTCCCTTATCGAGGCAATTTCGCACCTGAGTCTAAATTACTTTCCCCACAACAATCTCACGCTAAGTTCTTTACGAGGAATTTCTTAATCTAGTTAACTTTAAACCTACAGATGAATACAAGAAGCTAATCTTGCTAACCACCTTGCTCACCTGGACAACTTCACACCTGGCTCGAAAATTAACCCACAGGTGCTCACGTCCGAGGAAACCATCGCATCTCTGCACCTCATCGACTCAGAAACATTTATTTTCACCCATGCAAATCAGAAGACAGCAAGATGTTATCACTGTGGGTGGCTGTGCAGTCTGACCTGGGAGTGCGGTCAGCGGCCTCAGGAGTGGGATGAAGAAGACTTGCTACCACATTAATCTCACACAGCAGCCACTCCCGCGCCGCACACCACGCGCACCACGAGAGCGTTGATACTGTACCACCAGACACACGGTAGAAATTAACCCCTTAAATACTAAGACGCATTTTTAACTTTATTTTGAAGTGTGATTAGATGATTTTATTGACATTAGGAAGGGTCTATGGAGGTCAGAAGATTAATGGCCAGAGTCTTCATTATTCTAATCCCTAAATAAGTTTCTGAAGCTGCATAAAAACATCAAATGGTAACCAGAATAAATATAAAAACGTGGTATGGTACTGAAGGGGTTAATGCTGTTTCTACTGGTGTCTGTGTCTTACCTGAGTGTTATAGATTAAAAAAGATGCTAAAATTTGATTGTCTTAATTCCCAATGAGACTGAATAAATGTAAAAAGATGCAGTTTTTTGTTACTTTTCCACTTCGATTTGTCCAGAAATGTGAAAACTTGACATGTAACTTTATTGTAGCTTTCTTAAGACCACATTGTTAGAAAATAGAAAAGAGATATTTGTTGTACGAATGTGAATGACAGGAGAAACGCGAGAACAGAATGGAGACACACACACACACACACACACACACACACACACACACACACACACACACACACACACATAAACACACACGACCTTTTCCCTTACTCTCATTTAAACTCAACAAAAATTGCGAGATAGAAAAAAAAAAGCACAAAACACTAACAATTTTTCTCTTCTCGACATCAAAAGGCAAAAAACGAGAAAAAAAAATCAAATTGCTATTATCATTACCTATTACACAAAATCCAGGCATTAAGACCATTTCGGCTTCAGGATTACAAATTTACGTGACTCGGGAACCAAATGTCACGTCTTTATTCGTGACGTCAAGAAGGGTCAAGGATTAGCCTTAAGTGATGTGCACCCATGATCACCCACAGGTAATGCCAGGTGAGGGACGAGCAATACCTGTGCTGTTTATCTGTTAGTCTTCGTGATTACTCCTTCCGCCAGGTGCGCAGTGGGAGGAACGCAGGTGTTTAGTGTTTTTAGGATTGGTAATTCTTTGTTATCATAGGAAAGTGGATTAGAATTGCAGTAAAAATGACAAAAAGATTTATATTTAACTGTTTGGTGCTCTCTCTCTCTCTCTCTCTCTCTCTCTCTCTCTCTCTCTCTCTCTCTCTCTCTCTCTCTCTCTCTCTCTCTCTCTCTCTTCGTCTTCCTTTCTTCACGATTCTCTCATTATCCTTTTATGTCAGTTCACGTTTCCTTACCACATTCATTTCCACTTTCTTCACGCTCCCTCACCTTTTATTCCTCCTTCCTCACTCCCTCCTTATCCACCGTCGTCTTGCGGCCAGAGTTATCCATAATTCCTCACTCGCACCTTTACATTCTTTCCTCCGAGCTAACCAACACCGTCCCTTCATTACTCTCTTTCATCTACACTGCAGCCTTTCATTCCTCCCTCCCTCAGTTAGTCTCAGTCCCGCTCACTCCCTCACTCTTTCCACGTCTTCTCTAAGCTATTACCTCATCCAGAACATTTCACCCGCGCGCTGGATGCCTGAGGCTGCCTGTTGGCGTATCGTTAACACGGCGATCCGCGGCGGCGACAGCAACGCGCCTTGAGGAAGCACAGAGCGTCAAAAAGGCGAGTCACCGTTTGTGGTCATGCTGCAGAACGATTAGAGGAGAGAGAGAGAGAGAGAGAGAGAGAGAGAGAGAGAGAGAGAGAGAGAGAGAGAGAGAGAGAGAGAGAGAGAGAGAGAGAGAGTAGTTTCCATCTATACTTTCTTTCACTGTTTATTGTATGCTTTTGTGTGAATTTAGGCTATTTGAATCCTAATTTTCTTTTGTGTTTATGCTTATGAGTTCTCGGTAAGTTAATGTATTGAGAAATAATCCTTTTTTTTCAAATTTTCTGTTTTAAATCGGTTACAATTTCATAACAAAAATAATAACATAATCTCTAACTTTTAAAACTCTTTGCAGATTATTCTTGATCCATCATGAAGTTAAACAAAAACAAAGCAAAGAAAAACTATTAAGGTTTATATTTTTAGCTTCACGTCCTTCGGTAAACGTTTCCTGATAACTGTTTGTTTCTCCGCTCTTCCTTTTAGTGTAGCAATACATTCCCGGCAACCTCGCTGAGCACAGTTCATCTTTATCCGTGTTTTGGCGCAGCTACCATTTCGCGGTAATCTTGTGCGCTGAGACTGAAGGTAAATTATTCAGAATCGGAGCAATGGATATTTATGGTGGCGTGAGGAAGCAGTTTTTGCCGACTAACTTATAATTCCGCGGGGCAATTTGTCAAGAAAACAATGCATTTCAATACACAACACGGCACTGAGTTAGGGGGTTCCAGTCCTCTTAAATATCGCAGCCCAGGGCCCCGCTTCGCTTTGCTTAGGATTATTAGCCTAGATTTATTTACGAGGGAGGTAATAGGTGCAAATCCCTATCATACAAGCATACACTGACGGTCCACACTGAGCTATGAAAGGATACGAGAATACCTGCCATTTCCTACTTGCTTAAGTCAATATAGGTAAAAAAAAAACAATGCAATAGGGAAGAAAATAAAATAGATACTGATGGCTCACAAGAGGTTTACAAGAAGTTCACAATGGGTTCACAAGGGGTTCACAGGGGGCTCACAAAGGTTTACTAAGGTTCACAAGGGGTTCACAAGGGGTTCACAAGGGTTTACAAAGATTCACAAAGGTTTAGAAGGTACTAGGGCATGAAATCAGCTTGACATTTTAATACTTTCCAATAACAATAGAAATAAATGTTAGTTATAGAGTATTCAAGGAAGTGACTCCGAATTTACAAGGTACTAGGAAGTGAGATAAACCAAATACTCTTTCACAATCCGTCTGACATTTTGTATTTAGCGAAATTGATGCAAATAAAGTGTGAAAGTGTGAGAAAAGTGTCTGACCAAGAGCATAAACTATTCAAAGTGAAGTAAACACGTACAGCGATCTTTTTTATATATATTTTAGCTAAGGCAATAGTAAAAAAATTATATAAAAGCAGGAGAAAGAAGAAGAAGAAGAAGAAGAAGAAGAAGAAGAAGAAGAAGAAGAAGAAGAAGAAGAAGAAGAAGAAGAAGTAGTTGTAGAAGAAAAATAAAAAAAACTATGACGATGATGAAGATGATGGTGATAATGACGAAGAAAAGGAAGAGGAAGAGAAGGAAGAAGAGGAACAGGAAGAGGAGGAGGAGGAGGAGGTAGAAGAGGAGGGCAAATTACTCTTAAGCCTGCAGTGTTGAGAGAAATGATTGAGAGTTTCTGCAAGTCATTCCTGAGACGCTCAAATTAAGACCAAAATGATGGCCGTGTCTGTGTGTGTGTGTGTGTGTGTGTGTGTGTGTGTGTGTGTGTGTGTGTGTGTGTGTGTGTGTGTGTGTGTGTGTGTGTGTGTGTGTGTGTGTGTGTGTGGGGTGTGGCGTTGTGGATTGCATCATTACGAAGCCCTCAAGAAAGACAGAAAGCTTCACTCCACACTTTCTCATTACTCACTTTTTTTGCCTCACTCATTTCCGCTTGGTTCTCGACTTCCCTCTCTCTCTCTCGCTCTCTCCCTCTCTTTCTCTCTGTGTCTCTCCCTTTCTCTCTGATCGGGGGCAGATCGTAAGGCTGAGCACTAACGAAACACTCACTTGCTTCTCTCACAATGTTATCGATCATTCTCTTCCTAGGGCGAAAGTAGCGGCGATCAGAGGTACCGGGACGCAGGAACAAGGAGACGCTGCATAAAGGCACCTGCGTCATCCCCCGTGGCGTTTGGGAATTTGCATTTTGAGGTCATATTTCAGTGTTGATAAAGCATTCCCCGGGTGCTGGTGCGGGTAATCAAGTTGTTGTTTGCTCCGCCGCGGCCCCATCAAGCGAGCATCAATAACTGGCCAAGGGGAGAAGCTCTTGTCTGCCCGTGAGAAGTGACAGACGGGGACTCCATCTCAGGGATTTATGAGGGCTGAGCGTGTGGTGCATCAGCCGGCCAGAAGCTCCAGCCGCCCGAACACTGGGCCGGGAAAGTCAATAGGACATTAATTTATTGATGGAAGGTCTGGTGAGGATCAGGTTTGGTGTAAATGTGTGTTGATGATAGAGTGAGATTCCCTGTTGGTTTTGTAAAGACATCCTTCCCTCTCCTGTGTGTGTGTGTGTGTGTGTGTGTGTGTGTGTGTGTGTGTGTGTGTGTGTGTGTGTGTGTGTGTGTGTGTGTGTGTGTGTGTGTGTGTGTGTATAGGAGACCATGTGTTGCTGAGGAGAGAGTCAGCCGCTGCACTTTCCGGTATATATATATATAAAAAATATATAAAAGATAGACCGCAATGCACCTGTAATCTTCACTCCCGGCACACAGGTAAAACCAACACCTGTGGAATAATATGCACACCAGCAGCGTCATTGTGCAATTTGAGCAATCTGGCGACTCGTAATGCAGAAAACCATAGGATTTTCAACATGATTTCCAGCGAAGGTAGATATAAGGAATTCTGGAAATGCTGAAGACTTATCGGTAAAAAAGGGTTATTCATCGAGGTCTCAGCGCAGATTACAATAATTGAGGCGGATGAAGCAAATTGTGGGCATGTGATGATATGAATAAAAGTTAATAAAAAAACAAAGAGACGTAGAAGAAAGAGAATGATGAATGAAGTAAGAATGCAGATAGAATGAATGATAAAGGTGGATACAAGGTGTTCTTCAGTACAATGCATTCCTTCATTCTTGTAAACTGTTTTGTTCTGCTGTGTTGAAGAACATTCTTAAAGACGAATTTATGTATTGGCTTCATTCTCTTAATAACACAAACGATACAATGAAAATGAGTCAAGATATACTACTAATTCCACCACTGACACTATTACTGTTACTATCACCACCACCACTACCACCACTACTACTACTACTACTAATAATAATAATACTACTACTTTACTACTACTACTACTACTACTACTACTACTACTACTACTACTACTACAATTTGTTTTATTCTTTTAAAAATAATATCAACAATATCAAGACCAAAAAGGAGGAGTGGGAGAGAGAGAGAGAGAGAGAGAGAGAGAGAGAGAGAGAGAGAGAGAGAGAGAGAGAGAGAGAGAGAGAGAGAGAGAGAGAGAGAGAGAGAGAGAGAGAGAGAGAGAGAGAGAGAGAGACAAAGACAGAGTGACCAGAGAAACAGAGAGAGACAGAAAAACAGAAAGGCACAGAGACACAGAGATACAGATACAGAGATAGATAAACAGAAAGACAGAGAGAAAGAAAAAGAGAAAGACACCAAAGAACAAAGAAACACTAAATAAGGCTGCACATTAAGTAACCACCATGACAAAAACTAAAAAGAATAAACGAAAAAAAAGGACATTGCAAAGAATCCCCGTTATCAGTGCCTTTATCCAGCGTGTGGTACCTGGCGAATCATCCCTCGTTACAAAGCACATTAGGTACTGGCGGCGCGAGTCACCCAGGAGCTGCTGGTAGGGAAGTCCACCCAGAGATAAGTGAGAGGGTTTAATAACATCTGTGGCTGCATTAACCAAGCAATTATTAGCTCTTATTACTCGTGACTTGATCCCGCCTGCCCTCTCTGACGTAGCTTAATGCAGAGGAGAATGGATACTGCATATTGAGCGAGAGAGAGAGAGAGAGAGAGAGAGAGAGAGAGAGAGAGAGAGAGAGAGAGAGAGAGAGAGAGAGAGAGAGAGAGAGAGAGAGAGAGAGAGAGAGAGAGAGAGAGAGAGAGAGAGAGAGAGAGAGAGATTTTTCATTATTCCATCGAAAAAGTGAAAATCTTATGATATTTGGTCTGAAAATGAGTGTTTTGTACCGAGAGAGAGAGAGAGAGAGAGAGAGAGAGAGAGAGAGAGAGAGAGAACCACCACCTCTCCACCACATTCCTCGAACTTACACCTTGCAATGTTTCTCAGGAGGCAGCATGTTAAAGGTCCAATCTCACCGAGGATGCTGTTGGTTAAAAGGTCTCACTTGAGTTGGACAGGTGGGCAAGACACCCTTAACAAACAAGCTACCTTCACTAACCCATCAACAAGCTGAGTCAGTGTAGTGTTTAAGCCAGCGATTCTTATGCCAGCGGGGTTTATCTACCTGTGCCGTTCATTTCGAGGTCTTATTTAGCGGCGGACAGGTGAGGCGAGGCTGGGTTACCTGGGATACCGTCATAGCCTTCACCTTCCTGGCAAGAGCGATCAATATCCAGGTAAGCAACCGTACCAAGCCAAACAGCGATAAATTACAGCCTTGCATGTAATTCGTGGAGGAAGTGAGCTGCTGTGTGTTAGCCAGGGAGAGCAAATGTTAGTTCAACCCGAGGAAATACTTGCTTTAAAAAAAATACACAATGGCAATGCAAATATTTCTCCTCTTTTCCCTCCTCCTAAGTCTTGTGGGTATTTTTCTCACTCCCTTTTCTCTGGTTCTCTAGTGAGCTTCTTTTCTCTTTCTCTTTCTCTCTCTCTCTCTCTCCTTTCCGCTCCGATTTTAATGCATTTTCTTCCTTCTTTTTGTTTCATAATGGATGTGTTGACAGCAGGAGAGCAGAAGGCGGAGGAGGAGGAGGAGGAGGAGGAGGAGGAGGAGGAGGAGGAGGAGGAGGAGGAGGAGGAGGAGGAGGAGGAGAAGGAGGAGGAGGAGGAGATAAAAGGATGAAGAAGATGAGGCCAGAGTAAGGAGCCTTAAGGATGAGATGTGTGTGTGTGTGTGTGTGTGTGTGTGTGTGAGTGTGTGTGAGAGTGTGTGTGTGAGAGAGAGAGAGAGAGAGAGAGAGAGAGAGAGAGAGAGAGAGAGAGAGAGAGAGAGAGAGAGAGAGAGAGAGAGAGAGAGAGAGAAACAGAGACAGAGAATTAAAGATAAAAATAAAGTCAAAAGATAAAAGAAGAAAAAAATCAAGATAACGAAAAAGGAATAAAGATGAAGAAAAGAGGAAGTGAGAAGGAAGAAGAGGAAGAAGAGAGGAGTGAGTGGTTAAAAGACAAGTGGTAACGGGGAAGAGGAGGAGGAGGAGAGGAGGAGGAAGAGATCCACGCACCTCGCCTTAAGATAACATCAGCACCGCGCCTCAAATCGCTGCTGCCTCTTGCCTGCTAACTCCCAACTTCCTACACCCTTTCTCCTGCTAAATTACTCTCCCCCTTCTCTCCTTCCCCTTTTCTCCCCTCCCCTTCCTTCCTCTCTTTCTCTCCATACTTCATCATTCCCCATTCATTTATTCCTCTTTTGCCAGTTACTATTTTCTCTTTTCTTTTTTTTTTCTTTATGATTTTGTGATTTTCTTTTCTTTCTTCCTATTCTCTTTTTCTTACATTTTATTTAATTTTCTTCTCAGATTCTTTTTTTTCTTATATTTCTCTTCCTTTTCTTTTTCGTTCTTTATATTTTATCCTTTCCATTCTCTTTTACTTTCCTTTTCTTTCTATTCACCATCGTAATTCTTTCTCTTTCTCTTTTTTCTTCTCTTTATTTCTCTACACTGCATTTTCTATTCCTTCTTCAACCCCTCTAATTACATTTTCAAATTTTACTTTAGTATTTCTCTGTTAACATCTTCCTTTATCTTTCCTTCTCTCACATAAACTCCCAACAACTTCAACATTTCCTTAAACAAAACAAAAAGAGAGAGAAACCATGCAGAACCTCACATTACATTTAAAAACCCTTTCCCACGCATTTCACAACCATTTTCTCTTTTAAAACCAGAAGAAGCGCTGGAGATTCCCGGGTTACGTGCACAAAGCTTCCCTTGGGTGGGTGTTGGCGCAAGGCGGGTCTGGCGAGCCTTGCCTCTTTAGCTAAGTAGCCTCGATAAGCACATGTTATTGTTCCCCTGCATCGATTACTGACTCGCCCATCGCGGTAGACAATAAACACCGGGACATGATGCAGTAGAGCGAGGCAGCTTCCCTCGATCTCCAGGTGACCCTTGCCTTACCTGAAGGTCGATTAGTTCAATAGTTCCTCGTTAGAGGCTTGAGAAATAGCTCCTAATACACCACCGCCAGTCTAATACATCGTTAATAAATGCGCCTTGATTTATTAACACGTAGTTGTACAGCAAATGTGGTTTTGAAATATCGGTTGAGATTATAGTTTGATTTAGCAGAGCATCGGCAGGCAGAGATATGGACCCTATTTGCAGGTGCAGGAAGGAGGTAACCAGGCACAGTAATAAACCACGATTGTTGCTTTGGGAATCCTGATAAGAGAGGAAGTACAGGGCGCAGGTAACCACTAACTCCACTCCTCTCTACGGTAACAAGGAAATGCTCTCTTATTAATTACCAAGCAAGGACTTTGATTTATGAGTGTTGAGAGAGAGAGAGAGAGAGAGAGAGAGAGAGAGAGAGAGAGAGAGAGAGAGAGAGAGAGAGAGAGAGAGAGAGAGAGAGATTGTATTTTTCTTTTTTTTCTCTTCCTAATTCGTATTTTCAGCTCACTCACAACAATTTAGCTCCTTGAATCAAGCATCAATTCATAAGATTCCACACACACACACACACACACACACACACACACACACACACTAACCACTCTTTAATCAACTGAAATCCTTGAGAACAGGAATATAACACACATTTTCCATTATACAGTTATCAAAAGAAAGCACAGAAGGAAGAAGAGAAGGAGGAGAAAGAGGAGGAAGAAGAAAGTAAGAAGAACCACAATAGAGTCAACAAAGAGGACCAGAAGTGAAAGGAGAGGCATGAGAACCCTTATTACCAGACGGGCGGGGAGAATCAGCATGTGGGGGGACTAACACTGGAGATCTGGGAAGGTCGTGCTCGCGTTCACGTAATCTTGGCGATGATCAATACGAAGATTATATTGTAGGTTTTGTTGAAGCTTTCGTGGGTTTCCGTTTTCTGTTGGTGTTCTTGTGGGAGACTCTGGTGTTTTGAGGTTGGGTTAAGTACTGTGTGTGTGTGTGCGTGTGTGTGTATTTGGGTCTATATTCAAGGTGAATTTTATATTTTAGCCCTATTATATATTTGTAGATGTAAAAAATGACTGTAATTCTTTTATTCTTCAGTGTGTGTGTGTGTGTGTGTGTGTGTGTGTGTGTGTGTGTGTGTGTGTGTGTGTGTGTGTGTGTGTGTGTGTGTGTGTGTGTGTGTGTGTGTGTGTGTGTGTGTGTGTGTGTGTGTGTGTGTGTGTGTTTGTGTGTGAATAAAAAGAAAGACCTGTTGCCAAGGGGTTTGAGGAAGTGGAGGAGGAGGAAGAGAAGGAGGAGGAGGAGGAGGAGGAGGAGAAGGAGGAGGAGGAGGAGGAGGAGGAGGAGGAGGAGGAGAGTAGCGCGCCTCCTCCCGGGCTAACATCAGAGGTAATATCGTCGCCATTAGTATTGAGAATTAGAGATAAGATGTTGGAGATAGAGAGTGCTGGCTCCTCCCTCGCCATGTTCTCCTCCTCCTCCTCCTCCTCCTCCTCCTCCTCCTTCTCCTCTTCCTCCTCCTTCTCCTTTTGCTACTTCTACTCCTGCACTTCTCTCTCCTCTTCTTTTTTTTTCTGAATGTCTTTCCTATTATTCATTCATGATCTCCTCCTCCTCTTCCTTCTCCTCCTCTTCCTCCTCCTCCTGCTCCTCCTCTTCTTCCACATCCACCACCACTACCACTAAAATAGAAAAGCAAGAGACAGTAACGGTAAAATAAATAGTAGCAGCGGTAGTAGCAATAGTAGCAGTAGCAGTAGCAGTAGTAGTAGTAGTAGTAGTAGTAGAAATAATAGTACAAGACAATAAAGGGACGTAAACAAGAAGGCAGAGGAGCGTCAAGACAACAGGAGACGCGAACAACAAGGGCGAGGGGGGTCAAGGTAAGAGTCGAGCGTAATTTAATTTGGGGCAGGTAATAGCGGCAGGTGAGGGAGGAGAGCCACAGGGCCGCCTCACTGCTAATTGCCAGCCAGGTGAATTTTACGGCTTAGAGAGACAGAGAGAGAGAGAGTGAGAGAGATTTGTACTTTAGACATGAGTTGAAACGTAGAATAATAAATGAATAATGAAAATAAAAAAGGAAACAGGTAAATTTAAATAAAAAGAAAGCATGAGTGTTCCATTTTTTTTTTCATTTACTGCTTCAATAGAAAATGGTAAATAAAAGTCATACATAATGAAAAAGTATTTGTTCTCGTTCTTTTATTCTCCATAAGGTGAACCACTTTTAACTGTACTTCCTTGTAAACATCACTCATTATTTTCTCATGCCTCATACCACTCTACTGAGCATCTAACTGACACACACACACACACACACACACACACACAAGCACAGACACTTTATATACATTATTCACTAGTTCCTCATTCCTCATAAATGCCTCATCCCTTCCCCATTCCTCCTCCAGCCACCTGCATGATCTCACACACTACTTAACCCATTCAGTACCATGATGCGCTTCCATACTCATTTTGCTTACTATTCGTGATTTTATACAGCTTCGGAAACTTATGTGGGGGATTAAAATAGTGAAGACTGTGGCCATTCATTCTTCTGTTCTCCTAAAATCTCTTCTAATGTCAATAAAATCGTGTAATGATCCCCAAAATTCAAGGTGAAAATACGCCACTTACAAAAACATAGATTACTCCTTTACCTGCACCAAAACTCCTAACAAAGTGCCTGACTTAGAAACCTGATGAACACAAGATAAAGAGAGGAGTGAAGGGAAGGAAGAAGATAAATCGCTACGTAGAGTATAGCACAGTAAGGGTACGGCACATTTTAAGCATATAGGATGTAAACACGCGCCGCTCCCCTCCTCCCCGTCTCGAAAAGAAGATAAACAGGAGTTGCAATAATATACAGCGCGAGTCAGCGATGCTATTGTGAACAGAATATGCACCATTGTTCTGTCCTGATGTATGCTTGGCCGCACACACACACACACACACACACACACACACACACACACACACACACACACACACACACACACACAAGGTTAAAGGGGAAAAAATGATAATACAAATATGCTTAGCGGAAAATGTGCATTGCGATCTATTTGTTCGTATATCAAGCGTTAGTGCAGGAAAGTTTCGCAAGTTTCTGGTTAACAGCGCAACCTTGAGAGGGAGAAAATGTTTAAACGTGTGAAAACATTTTTGATTCTTGATACGACCTCACTTCAACTTAACACGAACACAAAGATATACAGTAAGGCAAGCATAAAAGAAAACAATATTAACCCCTTCAGTACTGGGATGCATTTTTACTTTTGGCTTTGTGTATCATTAGACGATTGTATTTAGCTGTATAAAATCACCAAATAGTAAGCAAAATATGAAAACGCGTCATGGTACTGAAAAGGATAACAAAATAGGTATAAAATTCTTCCTTTAATCCTTCCCTTGAGCCAATTATTAAAGGATATCCATAATTAATTAGACAGTAACTTGATATATTCTTAACAATTCTATAGATATTTTACAACTAGTTTGTATATTCTTTTTATTTTGGCTCCTTTATTTCGTATGTACTTTTAGACTCTTGAAATTACTTTTATCCTTCATTTTTAAACTATTTTCTTTCTTTAACTGTGTAATTTTTAACTGCATTTTATTTCTTCCACTGTTGTTCATTTATAAGCCAAACAAGATCAGACAAGCTTAGAAAGGTAATCAAGAGTTAAGCTGGACACCATTATCATCCATCTGACGTACTGTAAGGCTAATTGGTCGATTCTCAATAGGCCCAAGCTGTGAATAACAACTCTAGGGATCTCTCGTGGTGGTGGTGGTGGTGGTGGGCCGCTAGTTTTTTGTCAGGTGTTTGGGTGACGCGGCTCGTGGGTGGTCTGCTGCGGGGGACTGGCGGGCTGGGTATCGTTTCATGTGTGTCGGAGTGTGAAATCGCGCCTGATGTCTCTATAGGCGAGATGAGATAGGCCAGGATGAGAACACTTGAGCACTTCCCGTTTTCTGTTCTAAAGACTACCTCTCACCACCTTGTTTTGTAATCCGGTCTTTCTATCAGTAACTTTAACCTCTGTTCCTTCCTTTCCTCCACCACCACCACCACTACCACCACCATCCCCATTCTCCTCCTGTTCCTCCTTCTCCACTGACCACAAGGCAGTGATCTTGATTCCTGCAATGGCTGGGCGAAGCAAGTTTTTATGGCAGTCCCCGAGATAAGATGACAGCCGCGACCCACTTCCCTTTCGCGTGCTTACTATTGGTAGTTGCGACACGCCCGGCCAAGCACCAGCAGTAAGTGAGTCCCGTCCTCCTCCCTTGCCCTTCCCTGGCGTTCCTCCATTACTGACCGCCCGCAAGGAACCATAGTAATAAAAGTGAGGAGCGTGAGAGCCAGGGAATGATAACTGCTATAAATCCTTCACTGTATATAAAAAAAAAGGAAGGCACAAGTTAATATGATACAAATTTCGGGTCATTACACTACGAGAAAGTAAAGGAAGGTTAATATTAGGAAAAGATGAAGAAAGTATGAAAAAAATGACTATAAATTAAATAAGTGTTAGAGGATGATGAGAGAGAGAGAGAGAGAGAGAGAGAGAGAGAGAGAGAGAGAGAGAGAGAGAGAGAGAGAGAGAGAGAGAGAGAGAGAGAGAGAGAGAGAGAGAGACACGCTTCCCATTCTTTCTAGCACTTTCCCACGCGTCAGAGAGAGAGAGAGAGAGGACAAAAATGCAACGTAATGAGTCTTTACAAACCCGAGCCACTAAGAGAGAGAGAGAGAAAGAGAAAGAAAAAGAGCGAGAGAGAGAGAGAGAGAGAGAGAGAGAGAGAGAGAGAGAGAGAGAGAGAGAGAGAGAGAGAGAGAGAGAGAGAGAGAGAGAGAGAGAGAGAGAGAGAGAGAGAGAGAGGTTTACCTGTGCCCCACTTGCCCAGCCCTTCCGTAAGTCATCATGAAGGAAAAGGGAAGAAAAAAAGCAGGAAAAAGAGACGAAGGAAAGACATTACATTCACTATCGCTTCTGTTTTGTACGAGGAGAAAAAAAAGGAGGAAAACGAGACGAAGAAAAGATCATCACTTCTGTTTTATACGAGAAAAAAAAAAGGAAAAAGAGACGAAGGAAAGACATTACATTCACCATCACTTCTGTTTTGTTCGAGTATTTTCTCACAAGACAGTCACTTCATATATTTTTACAACAATTCTCTACTGTTGCTATTTTTTTACTACCCTCTGCATTTTTTGTCCTCTTAGCTCCTTTATTTAGTGTGTATTTTCAGAGTTTTAAAATTACGTTTATTCTTCCTTTTTTTACCCCTTCAGTACTGGTAATATTTTATCTACTAGTCTGTGTTTTTCTTCTTTTATTTCCTTTATTTCGTGTGTAATTTTACTTTTGCCCTTCAGAGCTTTGACACGTTTTCCTATTTATTCTTTTGGTTATATTGTGATTTTTAAAGCTTCAGAATCTTATGTTGGGATCAAACTAGTGAAGACTAAGGCCTTTTATCTTCTGACCTCCATAGACCCATCCTAACGTAAATAAAATCGTCTAATAACATTCAAAACTCATGGTAAAAATGTGTCCCAGTACTGAAGGGGTCAAACTATCTAATTTCTACTAATATGTATTTCTTACTGTGTTTTATTTTTTTCATAGCGTTGATTATTTGTTTTCTTCACGTATTGCATTGAAGATATATTGAAAACAGAATATTGGTGTTCTATGCTTCTTGCACCACCACCACCACCACCACTACCACCACCATCACCACACACGTCTATTTAACTGTCTGGCTAAGTCCTTTATACCTTCAACACCGAACTAATCTCTCACCTCTAACCTCTAACCTTCTCTGGTGTTTCTGGCGCGTCGATTACAAACAGTTTTATTCTTGCTGTGCTCTTTCATAAACACAAGTATTTATTTACACCACCTTCACCTGCCCCGCTGCGTTCCCACGAGGATACACGAACACTATTGGATTCACAACATTTCAATACCTAAAAACCTGCAGTGCCCCCAGCGTGTTTCTAAAAGCTACGTTTGGGCGTCATAAATTTTGTCTTAAGAGGCGCTATCAGCAAGGATGTTTATGAGTTAGAGGGCGAGGAAGCGCACCACTTAGCTCCATACACCTTGTCTAATGCAGTAATGGTCTGGCGGAGGCTGCAGCGCTGGTACCTCCGAGTGATTCTTGCCTCACGTCTCTTGATGCGTGACAAAAAGCTTCCGTTTCATCGACGAAGAAGAATGGCTGGGAAGAGAGAGAGAGAGAGAGAGAGAGAGAGAGAGAGAGAGAGAGAGAGAGAGAGAGAGAGAGAGAGAGAGAGAGAGAGAATGTGATAAAGAATGAGACATAGAGAGACAGAGAGACAGAGACAGAGACACAGAGACAGAGAAAAGACACAGAGAGACAGAGAATGAGACAGAGAATGAGACAGAGAGAGAGAGAGAGAGAGAGAGAGAGAGAGAGAGAGAGAGAGAGAGAGAGAGAGAGAGAGAGAGAGAGAGAGAGAGAGAGAGACAGAGAGAGAGAAAGAGAGACAGACAGAGAAAGAGAGAGAAAGAGAAAGAAAGACAGAGAGACAGAGACAGAGAGAGAGACACACAGAGAGAGAGAGAAAAAAAACAGACTCATACTTCTCCGGCAGTTTTCCTCGCTAAAGGATCATTATGTAATACGTCATCTAAATCTCCCATAATTACCCACTACCACCTTTGATCCTCCATTCCGTGTTTTGCGAGGGAGACTTAAAACGAGACCCTCTTTAGCCGCACCAGGAGACAGACACCATAACAACTACTTCTTTTTGCTCCACCTCCTCAATTTCTTACTTCTTGAGACTACGACCTACCTTGTGACCTTTGACCCTCCCTCGGGCAAGTCCTGTGACCTCACGTGCTGGGAGGGACAGAGAAAGAGGGGAGGGGGTAGATAAAGGCGGCTGGAGGGCGTGTGGGAGGTGAGGACACTGCGGGAAAAGGCGCAGGAACAAAAGAACAAGGGAAAGTAGCAAAGTGAGGAGATTTATGGGGAGATACCATTCAGTGGAGGAGACACACGCGGCACGAGGAGAATATGCCACAAGAAGGAGGATGAAAAGCACTCCCCGTACCAAGAAAGGCGGACGAAACAGAAGAAAAGGAGGTAAAAGGGAAGGGAAAGCAGTAGTAGTTAGTGCCAAGATCACGAAGAAGTGCAGGAAATTATAAAAAGAAGCGTTTATATCAAGAGCACCACAGATAAAGCTGAAGGAAAGATGGAGAAAGGGAATTAAACGAGGAAGAAGTCAGGAAAAGGGAGGAGAAAGCAGTAGTAGTTAGAGGAAGTGCAGGAAATGATAAAAGAAAGCGCTTAAATCAAGAAGAGCGAAGATAAAACTGAAGGGAAGATGGAGAGAAGGGAAGATTATATGAGGAAAGAGTCATTGCCACTAATTTATCCCTAGAAAGCTTAGTCATTACATCAAAGAGAATCACCAAATAAGTTAGAGAGAGAGACGAGAAGAGAAGAGATTAGAAGCAAGAAGTAAGACATGGGAAGTTTATATGAAGTTTATATGACTGTATTATAAAGAAGACACTCTGGAATGGAGATGAGAAGGAGATAGGAGAATTGAGGTGAAGGATACACTGAAGAATGTGTCATATATATAAAGGACACATTGTGGTTTACGTAGAACACAAAGAAGAGTGATATCTAAAGAGAATAAACGATAAAAAGAAAAAAATGGATATTCCCGTGACAATAGTTGAAAAATTTAATAAAGTAGATCTCTTAGAAAGTTCAGAAGGACAAACTGTACAATATAAAAATAGAAATAATAAAACAAAGGCACTGAATATACAAGGAACTCAAAACAAGAGACAATGGAAGAAAAAATAAACTGAAAAACAAAAATTCATACCAAAAAAATGTAAAATGAGAAAAACAGACAAGAAAATTCAGGACAAACGATAAAAGAAATCAAACAGACACTCGATACACAAGGAACTCAAAACAAGAGACAATGGAAAAAAAAACAATGAAAAACAAAAAATAAAAAAATAAAATGATAAAAACAAGGAAAAAAACGAGTAGAGGGTTCAAGAAACTTCACTTCTTAAGATGTACCAAGTGATACAAAAAAAAGGATGAACAAAAGGAGAAAAAAAAGTGGAGCAAGGATAGTCTTTTACAAAACAGTTTATAACAGTAAAGGAGGAGGAGGAGGAGGAAGAGGAGGAGGAGGAGGAGGAGGAGGAGGAGGAGGAGGAGGAGGAGGAGGAGGAGGAGGAGGAGGAGGAGGAGGAGGAGGAGGAGGAGGAGGAGGAGGAGGAGGAGGAGGAGGAGGAGAAGGAGGAGGAGGTGGAGGAGGTAGAGGGCGGGTCTTGAAACTAAGATAAAGAGTTCATTTTTCACAATACTCTGTCACATTTCTCCCTAAAGCAAATACTGTTACCCTTTATGTTTACTCTCTCTCTCTCTCTCTCTCTCTCTCTCTCTCTCTCAATATACGTCAAAGCAACACTCTCTACACCCACTAGTTTTTCACAACACCTTTCCTCAACACCTTCAAATTCTCCTCGTTATCTTTCAAGCAACATTATATTTCCCTTTGCTTTTCGCTGACATGCAAAGATATATCCTATTTTACACCTGACAAATTCACCTGCTTGTTTGCCTGACCTCTTTTCTATCTTACTCTCCTCTTAAAGTTACCTGTCTGACACTAGTTTTGTTTTTCACCACCAAAAATTTCACAGTTCAGGTCTTTGGTGCGTGCTTGTGTTTTCTCCCTCGTCTGACTCTACTCTTTCCAAAGGCAGGATGGTGAAAATATATTAGACAACGGCCTTCACTTCGCACTTTAATATCAATACAAATCCTCGCAAATCCGGCAATAAATTCTGGCAAAACCTTGGAAGCGTGGGGAGGTGAAGGTAAAAACACAGGTAAACTAAGGTGAGTCTCGCGGTTACCTGTATGCGAGACACGCGTGGCTTTTAGTGCAAATAATACGAAAGATCAAGCCGATATTTCAGTGTAGGAAGTGAGAGAGGAGAGGGAGGAGGACGTGGAGTCTAACAAAATGTGACGTGTTGTCTCTCTCCACGTCAGAGGAAATGATAAGCTGCTACAATGCTCGCTTCCCATTTTCATTCGACACGGGAATTGTGACTGTACTGTATGTCGTGTGTTTGGAATCTCCTCTCTCTCTCTCTCTCTCTCTCTCTCTCTCTCTCTCTCTCTCTCTCTCAGTCAACACGGCTAAGACAATGCTGAGCCTCCCAACGCAAACACACAAGCATTTCATCCTTGCTTGCTCTCTGACATTTGCCTGTTAACCCAAATTTAATATACACCAACCAACATTTGCTCCTCTGACCAAACTCTCCCGGGCACGAAAAATATGGTAACAGTGACAAGTCTTCTTCGTGCCCTCTTGTCCTTCCTCCTCCTCCTCCTCCTCCTCCATCTCCTCGTGGCTCGGTCTCATGTCTAGTGTGGAAAATAAATACAGGTAATTATTTATCTCTCCTACCTGTCTTCTCTCATTAACCTCAAAGACTCACCAAGGCACGTGAAATCTGAACACAGACTAGCACGTTACTATGCACGAGTCCTGTAGTTGTGCTAATTTGTATCAAGGCACCTGTATCGACTCCCTCTCCCTCTCCCTCTCTCTCTCTCTCTCTCTCTCTCTCTCTCTCTCTCTCTCTCTCTCTCTCTCTCTCCAAACCTGGGAAGAAAAATAAGAGAACAGATAATCATGACATTTTCTTTAACTCCTCGACATTCAGGAGACAAATGTGCGCCGCGCAAAGTCACCTGTGAATTATTCGCCTTAATAAGCTGACCAGGTGACAAGGGTTATTTTCCATTAATTAACCTGACTCGACACCTGAAGACAAATTGAGTATAAGGAAGGACCCCAAAAATACTGCAAAGTTCTCACAGACGGAAAAGAATCAAAAGAGAGAGCTAGAGCAAGAGCGAGAGAGAGAGAGAGAGAGAGAGAGAGAGAGAGAGAGAGAGAGAGAGAGAGAGACGTTATCTTAATTCTAATCAGGATAGTCAGGAAACAGGAGACGGAAAAAGAAGAGGATACATAAAACAGAATCAAGAAAAGATTAAAAGCCACAACACACGACACACACACACACACACACACACACACACACACACACACACATGATTACCTTCAAATTACATCACCAATTACCTGGTTTATGAATCACCTGTGCTCGCGGACGAATGAGGGAGCGAGGCGAGGGAGGATGATGAAGGAGGAGGAAGGAGAGAAGGAGAGGAGACAAAGGTGATGAAGGAGATAGAAGTGAATAAGAAAAGGAAGTATTTACCTTTAACTCATTATTATAACCTTTTCTTAATACTTATTTCTGAAAGTGATTTAAAGTAAGTCTAAACTTCAAATTATATCAAATGATGGAGTTAACATTTGAAGGAAGAAATATGTCATGAATTATAAGGAGAAACTATGCCTTGCTACAATATTTCTCTTATCTCTCTTGCTTTTCTCTCCTCGTTGCTTGTTGCCTTATTGCCGCCATTAAGTGACATCCTCTTAACTCATCACAGACACAAATGAACCACAAGACAAATGATTAACCCCTTCAGTACCATGCCGCGTTCCCTTATTCATTCTGCTAACTATTTGATGATTTTATACAGCTTCAGAAACTTATGTGGTGGATTAAAATAGCGAAGACTCTGCCATTAATCTTCTTACCACCATAGACCGTTCCTAATGTCAATGAAATCGTCTCATCACACCCAAAGCTCAAGATAAAAATGCGCCCCATTACTGAAGGGGCTAAGAACACTTTCATCAAGGTGGCATTGATAATTGATGGACGGAGAGCAGATACAAGAAAAAAAGAGGAAGCGGAGATCAACTATTTGGGTTCCTGCCAGCACCTTTACCTGCCCTAACCCTTCACCTGCTCAGGGAAGGAGGAGGAGCTACCAAAAAAATACAATTAACCTCAATTTTCCGCTTGGATTCGTGGCTAAAATTACAGACCAAGTTATCGACGCGCCAATATCAGCATCGAGGAAGAGAAGAAGAAGAAGGAGGAGGAGGAGGAGGGAAGAGTAGGGTCTGTTCTCAGGAGGAAGAACTGGAGTGGAGTGAAGTGGAGTGCCTGGAGTGGATGAGTCACGCTGCTCCAACTCGTGTGTGTCTTCGTGACTGGAGCGAAACGTCTTTATTAAGCCTGATCGGGGAACACAGCTCAGTCCATCCTTGTCCACGATGACCCAAGATGCACCTGCGGCCTGTCACAACGCCAGCCCGTGACCTAACCTCCCCTAACCTCCCCTCACCTCCCCTGAACCTCCCCTGAACTTCCCCTGACCTGCCCTGACTTCCCCAGTCCCCACGCCGCCTCAGGATCCCCCGCGCACTCCTCCCGGCACGTTTGAGGTGTTGTAGGCTTGAAGATTCGTGTTTTTCCTCCGTCTGTAAAGGTTCGCGTGAGATGAGGGGAGTGGGAGGGGGAGGAGGAAAGAAAGAGAGAGTGTGAAAGAGGGAGAGGAAGGAAAGGCAGTGTTTCATAACCCCAAGAGTGAAGAGTAAAAATAAAACACTTGTCTCGTCTTCCTTCCTTCTTTATTTTCCCTCTCTCTCTCTCTCGTCCACCTGAACATTCACCCTTTCCTCCTCCTCCTCCTCCTCCTCCTCCTCCTCCTCCTCTGTTGTATTTCACTTTCCCGTCTTTTTTAACCTCGGCGGAGTGTTTTAGGCGGCTCCAGAGTGACATTGCTGCTACAAGTCCACTCTGAGGGTTTACACACGGCTCTGCTTGCTCGCCGGGTGTGGAAAATAAGCAAAAGCAGAATCGGATAGTTTGCACACTGTAAAGTTAAATAGAAATGTGCTGGTGATGAGAATTAAGGCGTAAATTAAAATCATTAGTGGAGTCTATGTCTTATTCATTTACCTGTTATTTCATTTTTATTCACGTTATTGTTTATTTACTTTTGTTTATTTTCTTCACTTCTTGTAGGTTTTGTGTTCCCTGGAGAGACTCTGTACTAACATTAATGTGTTTGCAGTACCGAGAAACTTGCCACTTCACTAATAAACACACTGGCAGTCATTTCTATGCATTGGGGACTTGGGTTAAGGTGAGTTCCGCTTATCAGCATTACTTACAGGTGTGCTGGAGTGAGAAGTAGAAGGGATGGAAGCTTTACAGTGATGGCAAATTGAGACACAAGAAAAGAAGAAGAATGTGACAAGAAGAGAGATGAAGTAATTGACGTGCATGAAAGTACAATTTATAAACAAACCTTAGAAAAATAACCAAATACATAATAATGAAATACAGAAGGAATTATCTTACAAGAATTTAAGGAAGATAAAATAAAAAAAGGAAAAATATAAGAAAACCACATAAACAGTAATAACAACAATAAATCTAAACAAATACCTTAAAACCACATCACGCGGTAGCAAATCATCACAGTAACATCACATCGGAAAATAACCAAATGCATAATGAAAAAAAATATAAAACTAACTCCTAAACTGGCTGAAACTTACGGAAATCAAATAAAACAAGAAAATTATTATAAACAAGCCACATAAACAATAACACACTAGAATACCTCAACATATACCCCAAAAATCACATAATATGGTAACACATCAACCAGAAACACCCAAAAGTGACCCACAAACAAGAGCAGGCAATTAACACCGAACTTAATGAAAAAATAAAGAAAGGGAGAAAAATTTACAAACAAAGTACTACATAAGCAATAATAACAACGAGATCACTCAACAGATACCAAAAAAAATCACAAAACACGGTAACACATCAACCAGAAAATCCCAAATTGACCCACAAACACGGGCGAACTTACGAAAAATTAAATAAAAATGAATAACGAATGAAGCACATAAGCAATAACAACAATAACATCCCTCAACAAATACCCAAAAATCACAAAACAGGGTAACACATCACACTGAAAACCCCAAAAGTGACCCACAAACACGGGCAGGCAAGTAACAGCGGCGGAGTGTCCGGGGCGCCTCAGCTCGCGCGTGACCGGCCACTCCACACAGGGCGGCTGGGAGAGAATCCGGCGCCTCACTCTAACTTGAGGCGAAGTGCTTGCCCTGCCTAAATAAGGAGCCGAGGCAGGGAGGAGAGGTGCGGGTTGTATAGCTCTCCCTGCGGCGCAAACACTTTATTTGCCAAGTTTCATGTTACTGCCTTGGGTGGAAATTTATAATTGCTGGATAGTTTACCTGACAGGGCTCCGGTGGTGGTGGTGAGGGTGGTGGTGGTAGTGGTCATGGAGGCTTAAGTACTGACAAGGGAGACTAAGAGCAAAGTACAAGACATTCCGAGATCCTTGAGTGTCTTTTTCTTATGTCTAAAATATGTTGAGCCTCGTCTTTGCTTTATTTACAGAACAAAGACCTAAAAATCAAAATCTTCTTAGGTATCTTCCTTTTAAAATTATTCTCTTACATATTTCCACCTTAAAGAAAAGAAATATGCAAAAACACGACCTATATTTCCCCTTGCATCTTCTCCTTATAGATAAATACTCACCAAACCTGTCTAGTCTTCCCTCGCACCTCCTTGTAAACAGAATATGAAGCGGTACTTTCCCAACAAGCACCTCATCCAAAACAACTTCATCCAGGCGCAGGTTTCCCTCGCCCCCAATTCGTGGAAAAACAAGAATATCCGCGAACACAATGGCGAAGGAAAAGGTTAAAAACAACACTAACACAAAGCAAAGCGGTGATGTAAGACGAGAGACCAGAGACGAGAGAGAGAGAGAGAGAGAGTATAGTCACCTCAAATCATCTCTTCTCTCCCTCTCTCTCTCTCTCTCTCTCTCTCTCTTTCTAACCTTGTCCTTACATAAACAAAGAGGGGAAACACAGAAAACCTTCCCTCTACTTCTCCTCCTCCTCCTCCTCCTCCTCCTCCTCCTCCTCCTCCTCCTCCTCCTCCTCCTCCTCCTCCTCCTCCTCCTCCTCCTCCTCCTCCTCCTCCCACTTATTCATGAGGCAAATCCCCACGTTCTTATCAGGCTCTCCCCGACAGACGCCCTGAGTGAAACTAAATCCCCAAACCTTATTGACATTCCCTCAAGTTCCCACGCGGGCAAACTTTCCCATCCTCGCCTCAGACTCTTGGATTTGAAGCGAGGTCTCGCCAGGGCCATCAAAGAGTCTCCTGAAGGTACCTGCTCGCTGTTCTCCTGACGGTGCTCAAAGGAAAGGCGTGGAGAGGAGAGGAAGTGATGTGAGGTGAGGAATAAGTGGTGTAAGGAAAAAAATAAATGAGATGTGAGAAATGACAGGGAAATGAACTAACTGGAGATAAATGATGTGGATAGGTAAAAAGCGAAAGAATAATGAACTGACGTGAATGGAGGAATGGAAGATTAAAGAAGTTATAAAAGAGGAGAGGAAAAGAGAGAGATGAAAGACGAGTAAAGAGGAGAGTAGGAAGCAAGTAGGAATAAAAAAGATGACACAAATGAAGGAATAGAATACAAGATTACATGATAAAGAGAGAGGGAAAGGGAGAAGAGGTGAGAGGTGTGAGCAGCAACGAGAGGAAAACTAGAGGAAGTGACATAAATGGAGGAAAAAGGAGATAAAGTAATGTGATAAAAGAAGAGATAAGAGAAGTTGAAGGAGAGCAAGAAGGAAAAGAAACATAAAAAGGGATAAAGACGCTACGAATTTTGAACTAAATGTAATAAAAGAGAAAATTCACCAGTACATTGAAATTTTAAGATGTGAAGCAGGAGAAGAGTAGCCTGGAGGAACACACACACACACACACACATTCTCTCTCTCTCTCTCTCTCTCTCTCTCTCTCTCTCTCTCTCTCTCTCTCTCTCTCTCTCTCTCTCTCTCTCTCTCTCATTAGTAAAGCGGCGCCTTATGAGGGAAGTAACTAGACAGCTGGAAAAAAAATAAAGAAAAAGGAACAAAAAATATCCAGTGATGACTAAGACAGGAAAACTCTCCCCTCTCTCTCTCTCTCTCTCTCTCTCTCTCTCTCATAGCAATTACCTGTACAAATCACCTTTATTTCGCACCTGCAGTTGGAAAGAAGGTAAGCTGAACGCAGGGTAAAGGAAACACGCCTTTACACATTCCCTCCTGCAGGCTACGGACGAAGAGACAGCCTAAGGAACATACGACGAAGATACGGCTAGATATACGAGGAGATCCGACGTTAGAGATAAGCAGCACTTCCCTCTTGACCTTCTAAGTGTTGTTCATTTTTCAAACAGGAAGCTTATGACCGCAGTGACAGGAGTAAGTATATAGGAAATTATTATGCTCTTCCCGTGCTTCGTCATCCCGTGCACAGCCACTGACAAAAATTATATGTTTGTGTGCGTTGAACATGTCCTCCGCCTTAACGATAAATCATTCTGCAAGCTCGAAGGTGGTGCGGGTGGTGGTGGTGGTGGTGGTGGTGTTACGTAAACCTTTTATATTCGAGTATGCTTTTGATTTTAATATTTTTAAGGTAAACGATAATAGGATTCGATCGTTCTTCATGTTGTCCAATAGTTTCCAGGTGCCTTTGAATACCAGAGACTCAGTATCCACCTGATCTTACCTTACATCCATTTCTGTGACTCTGAGTGGATTGGGTGCAGGTGGATGTGTGTGCAGGTGCCAGGTGAGGTGTGGATGTAAATAACAGTGAAGTTTGAAGTATAAAATCAATGCAGTGAAAATGTGAAAACGATAATAATGTGTAAATTAACCCCTTCAGTACCATGCCGCCTTTTCATATTCATTCTGGTTATTATTTGGTGATTTTAATACAGCTTCAGAAACTTATGTTAGGATTAAAACAGTAAAGACTCTGGCCATTAATCTTTTAACCTCCATAGACCCTTCCTAATGTAAATAAAATCGTCTAATCATACCCAAAAATATTGGTAAAAAGAGGTTAAAAGGATACACAAGAATATGATATGGTAAGGTATGGATGGTGTATATGAAAATTAAATGCGGAGAGAGATCAGAAAAGATGAAGCAGAGGGCAAGGTGTGGTAGAGTGGATGACCAGTTCAGGAATGCAGAAAGTTCTTTAAAGTGAAATTGATCCTCGAGTTTCAGTGAATGTTATGTAGTGTTTCTTTGAGTAAATTTGTTCTCCCTTCATGTTCATTAAAGCAAAACTGTTCATCTTTTATTTTCCTTGAAGTTGAATCAATCTTCCTTCGTGTTCCTTCAGGTCAAGCGGCTCACGATTCGTCTTTCCTGGAGTAAGATTCTATTTTCTTCATCTTCTCACCAGTAAAAAATATCAATCTTAGTTTAAACCTGTATCAGCGAAGTTGTTAATCCGTGTTCCTTTAACTCCTTCAGTACCATGATGTGTTTCCATTATTCATTTTGCTTACTATTTGGTGATTTCATACAGCTTCAGAAACTTTAGGGGGCGTTAAAACAGTGAAGATTTTAGCCATTTATCTTCTGATCTCCATAGACTCTTCCTGATGTCAATGAAATCGTCTATTGATACCTAAAACTCGAGATAAAAATGTGTCCCAGTACTAAAGAAAATTACGTAAAACTGTTCATCTCACCCCTTCATGTCAAACCACTCCTGGCGTTCCTTGGAGTGTGGAGTGTCAAAGGTCAGTTTTCATCCCCGTGGAGTTCTCACAGCCCGTCACGGAGTCTTTCGGCCGGAGTGGATAATGGTGGGGATGTCTCACTGACTATTTTTCTGGCGTGAAATACTGACAGCGACAAATAAGGGCGGGGGACAAAATAATGTCATCAAGTTAGGCAATGCAACAGAATATTCGCGTAGTCTTAGATTTACGTGAGGCATAATGTAAGAGGAATTGCTGACCCGTGAATAGATAGACTGCCTTGCAAGTGATAATTTAAAAGACAGAAAGACGATAAAGTAAGAATAGAAAATACGTATGAGGAAAATACTAACTTTTACACACACACGCACACACACACGCACACACAGACATACACACACACACACACACACACACACACACACACACACACACACACACACACACACACACACACACACACAGAGAGAGCTTACAAAAACAAACAACAAAGTCAAAACAACAAACACCAAGCAGGAATACAAAGCAGAGACCAACCACACATGAAAACAATGCAAACAGACAGATTAGCAACAGAAAACGCAGTGAGGGAGGCGCAAAACACCCAAGATAGCGGGCGAAAGTGACAACAGAGAGGACGGTGGCCGGGGTAGGACTCTAAAGGAAGGGAAGACGGGAGGGAAGACGGGAAGACAGGCGGGTCCTTCCATACGTACACGGGCGGCTGGGCGTTGGTGGAGCAGCGTTGTCTCTCCCCAGGTGGCCTTTGTCCGCCTCACCGCAGTAAATTCACGGTGATAGGAGGAATTATTCGGCGGGATATGATATGTGTGAGTTCCTCTTGTCCTGTCCCTTGTACGTGGGCGGTTTATGCTCCAGTGCGGGCTTGTTACTGACAGACTTCGGGGTGGCGAGTGTCGGAAGGACGGCGCCTCCCATGATTCTAAATAGAGGTTAAAGGAGGACACCCAATAAATCCTGCGGTGATGTGTGTCCGTGTGTGTGTGCGTGTGTACGTGTGTCGGGAAAAATAATCGCAGGTATGTGAAATATTACCTTTTTTCGCGAGGGTTTGGGAAAAGAGGAGGCAACACGAGTAATGTATGAAGAGTAAAGGTCGCGGGAAATAGAATAGATGTGGTGCAGGTGATACAAGTGTGGGCGCCTTTTTGTCTCCCACTACGAGTATGGCGCGCCCTTTCCAGTGATAATAGACAAAAGTCCCACTTATTCACTGCTACACTTTCCTTCAGTAACTTTTAACTTGATCTTAACGTGAAAGTTTTGACTTTTTATGTAAGAGCTGGCTAAGGGCAACATAAAACGGAAAGAAAAGGACCACTTAGTTGCCAGTCCCCTTGCAGGTCCGAAAGAATTAAGCAAAATGAAGAGGTACATGTATTGAAACCTCCCTCTGAAATTATATGAAGTCATAGGAAAATGAAAATACAGAAGAATACAAGGAGTTCCAGAGTTTACCAGAGAAAGGTATGAATGATTGAGAGTACTGGTTAACTCCTGCGTTAGAGAGTTAGACAGAATAGGGATGAGAGGAAGAAGTCACAGAAAGTCGGAAATACAGAAACAGGCAGGGAGTTCCAGAGTTTACCAGAGAAAGGTATGAATGATTGAGAGTAATGGAAAACTTTTGCAGTAATCGATTCTGAAATCAAGGAAAACTTTACTGATTAGAAATATTTAAGCTTCCTCTCCCTCCTTCTCTCTCTCTCTCTCTCTCTCTGTGTCTCTCAGCAGTTTAAGTGATTCACACCTTTTCTTTTCGTATTTCAGAAGGCAACATCTTGAATATATGAAGTTTAGTCCTTAACGTCTTCTCGAGTTTCGCGTCTATCTTTTCCACCACTAAGGAGGGAGCAGCGGGATAAGAGGACAGGTGTTAGGGGAGATAAGAGACCTCGAAATATTATCAAAGAAAATAGTGAGCTGATGGAATTGACGGCAGAGATAGTAAAAAAAAAAAAGTTAAAAGTATGACGTTTACTGAGTGTTTTATCAATGGAGTTTTCTTTTTAGTTTTTGAAGTAAGACTAAGGAAATTTGAGAGCGAGAGTGAGAGAGAGAGAGAGAGAGAGAGAGAGAGAGAGAGAGAGAGAGAGAGAGAGAGAGAGAAGCAAAACTCTAAATCTACATAAATACATAAAAGGAATATTATTTAAATCACAAAAAAAAGAAAAAACGAGGAAGCAAAATAGGTAACAAAATAAGAGGAGAAAAAAAAACAACGTGAGAGTCAAGAAAGACAATGACGAGATGGAGGAGGAGGAGGAGGAGGAGGAGGAGGAGGAGGAGGAGGAGGAGGAGGAGGAGGAGGAGGAGGAGGAGGAGGAGGAGGAGGAGGAGGAGGAGGAGGAGGAAAAGTAAAGAGGTAAGGAAGAGGACTTTAGGAAGGGCGTACATGCAGGTGTGTGTGTGTGTGTGTGTGTGTGTGTGTGTGTGTGTGTGTGTGTGTGTGTGTGTGTGTGTGTGTGTGTGTGTGTGTGTGTGTGTGTGTGTCCAGGTGCGTGGCTCAACATTAGGAAATGCTTCTAGACAGCGGAAGCAACCACGCTTAACCACAGGAACAAAGAAAATGGAAATGTGACTGCTTTATGTGCGTGTGCGTGTGTGCGTGTGCGTGTGCGTGTGCGTGTGCGTGCGTGTGTGGGACTGGCGTAAAGCAAAAAACCCAATGAAAGTTAGTGCAAAATATAAACCCAGACTAATGCCAATATAAAATTCGAAAAAATATAAATTAAAGTTAAAATCAATGGAATAAATTAACCAGAACTCCAATAAGTGCCTTTGAATTCTCTAATCCGATTAAATATTGAGTTTTGGAATCCTTATAACAACAGGTTCGCATTTCCGTCAGCAGTAATTGGCAAGGGAGAGAGAGAGAGAGAGAGAGAGAGAGAGAGAGAGAGAGAGAGAGAGAGAGAGAGAGAGAGAGAGAGAGAGAGAGAGAGAGAGAGAGAGAGAGAGAGAGAGAGAGAGAGAGAGAGAGAGAGAGAGAGAGAGAGAGAGAGAGAGAGAGAGAGAGAGAGCCAAACCAAAGAAATAATTAGAGTTTACATGTAGATTATCATTCGGGATTAAACGGAAGTAATTACAGAGAAAAACTCAATAGAATCTAATCTCACAAAGGGGGATTTGATTCTATGTGTGGAGTTGGATGGAGGAAAGGGAGGAGGATTGACCAACACAGGGTTACAAAATAAATCCACGTGTTTTCAATTAAAGGGATGTGTGTGTGTGTGTGTGTGTGTGTGTGTGTGTGTGTGTGTGTGTGTGTGTGTGTGTGTGTGTGTGTGTGTGTGTGTGTGTGTGTGTGTGTGTTTGGTTGCACGCATGTGTTCACGTGGATATGTGATAAAAAGAAAAGCGCGTGTTCCAGCCCAGGTGAGTTAATTAGCTTCAGGTGACCTCTTGCTGAAGGAAAAGTTTCACCCTACACATATATGAAGGTGAATCTCATTTTGATAAGTTTTTATATACGAGTCAATGTACCTTCGTGTGTGTGTGTGTGTGTGTGTGTGTGTGTGTGTGTGTGTGTGTGTGTGTGTGTGTGTGTGTGTGTGTGTGTGTGTGTGTGTGTGTGTGTGTGTGTGTGTGTGTGTGTGTGTGTGTGTGTGTGTGTGTGTGTGTGTGTGTGTGTGTGTGTGTGTGTGTGTGTGTGTGTGTGTGTGTGTTTGGCCTGTAGGCGTGAGTCATGCATCAAACACTGACGCAAACACACACACACACTCTCTCTCTCTCTCTCTCTCTCTCTCTCTCTCTCTCTCTCTCTCTCTCTCTCTCTCTCTCTCTCCCTTGCTACTTTTCCTAACATTTCCTTCCTTTGTCTCCTTTCAACACACACACACACACACACGCACACAGGGACGGACGGACAGGCGACGCGACGCTAGAATAATAAAGTTCCCCTTCTACTTCTTCATAATTGAATAGGAAAGGCTGCATAAATATCCGGCGAGTGCTTGATATTTATGCGCGGCTCGGGAATCGTATTTTGTTCCCGAAGAAATGTTAAACAATAAAATAAAAGATATACTAAGGCATAAACTCACCTTCCCTGCTCTCACCTGGCCTCTCCCGCGCCTCACTTCCATCACGTCACCTCACCTGTAAAAGAGAGGGGAGAGGTTGATAAGACATATTCAGGTTTTAAATAAATAATGCGCGTTGTATAATTTATTTCTATCACCATCATTACCACTACCGGAAGAGTAATTCGTAATGGTAATGGTAGTGAATAGTGAAATGGTTCCCTGATCTCAGTGTTTGAAGGTTCTAAGAATGGTGAATATATTTATGTATCAAGAAATGTGACTTAATGCAGCAACAATGGCGCTGAATAAAGGAACATTTCTCTTGATGTAAGGCTGCGGTGTACGGGGAAAGCCAGCCATTAACTATCCTACTTCATGCACTTACCTTTTCCTCCAATCTCTGGCTTTCCCTCCACTCCTCCACTCCCGTCTCTTTCCTCCACTAGCCGTCACTCTTCTCCCACACCCCTAAACCCTCCATCTCCTCCCTCATACCTTCCTACCCCCTTCCACGCCTCTTCCTTCCGTGGGTTCATTATTTTTCACCACCCCTGAGAAATTCCAGCGCCCGCAGCCCTTGCCGACCCACCCCTCAGTAAACAGTGGTTGGTTGGAGGCACTGCGCGTATAAACTGCCTTCAATGCTCCTCTTTTAAGTCAATGACGATCAATCAGCCTGCGGGTATTGTATTTTGAGTGCAATTAAAGCCCAGGTGAGGAAACAACAGGTGAAAGGAACAGGTGAAGGAGCTAACACACACAGGTAAAGGTACTCATGATTCTTTTTCTTTTTATACCTGGAAATAATGTGGTATTTAACAATACTGAATACGAGGCTTTTAGTGTTGGATTCCTCAAGATGCCGCTTTTATCTTAATGCCCCGTGAAGGTACCAGCCGTGATAGTGGAAATATTCTGGAGGTTTTCATTGGAACTGTGAGTGGGTGTGAGAGGGAGATTAAAATGAGGCGAGTGATGTGGGATGTGTCTCCTCTCACGGCTACTTCTTTTCTTTACCCATCATGCCTTGCACTGACACACCCACCATTCCTTGCATACTAAGAGAGAATCATTTTCCTAAACCGACGTGTGGTGAACGAAGAACAACAACACAACACAACGATGAAAGTTGATAAAAACACGGAACACTAACTCAAAGCACACATACATTGAAAAAAAGGCAGAAAAAAAACATCAAAACACCCTCATTATTTTACCTCGTCTTTCTCTGCGTGTTGTTGTCCAGCGCATCACACGTTCAATCTCCCCATTTGTCACATTCTCGTCCCAGATGTCAGGAGTGTGTCGTGTCGATTTATACCTCTCATCTCGCAGGTGTGGGCCATTCATCCCTCTCACCTCTTCATAATCACGACCCTCCACTTGCATCGCGCCATTTGTCCAGTCCCGCGGCATCACAACAGCGCCGTGTCTGCCGCTCAAGACTTTCCCATCATGACGCTACGATCTCGCCGTTCATATGTTGTGATCAGGAAGACTCGATAACGCTGAGCTGTCCGGACCAACGCACACACACACGCACACACAGACACATACATACACGACTCATCTCCTCCTCCTCCTCCTCCTCCTCCTCCTTTCCTTCTACTCCTACTTTTAAAACTCAGATGATTAAAATCGCTAGCGACTCACGAAGTCAAATTTCGTATCAGAATTATGTACATATTCCGGCATTTAAGGAGAGAGAGAGAGAGAGAGAGAGAGAGAGAGAGAGAGAGAGAGAGAGAGAGAGAGAGAGAGAGAGAGAGAGAGAGAGAGAGAGCGCCTGGGAAGAAAAGGAGCGAAGTGACGATAATTTTTCCCCAACACCGATTGTCATCAGCAGCCATTCTCCGCGTCTCCTTCCCCGGAGTAGCGGTCATTTGTCACACATTCATCCCAGAAACGACACCTATCGCTGGCTGATGACCACGACTTAGCCACTACTTGTCGCTGTGGACGCTGTGCTTTTTCTTCCATCTAGCGCCGCCTATCTGATATGGCGTCACCTCACCAAGCTTGTTGCGTCCTGCTGATGGAGTGTTTAGCTGCAATCGCGTGTGCAGTCGAGAATAGACACCCATAACTCCACGCCCGTTCTTCTCCAGGTGAGACAGGTAAAAAAAGGAACTGCTACGCTAATATACTCATGTGAAAACTTTAACCTCTTCAGTACCAGGACGCCTTTCCATATTCATTCTGGTGACTATTTGGTGATCTTATACAGCTTCAGAAAATTTTGTTGGGATTAGAATAGTGAAGACTAGCCATTAAATCTTCCGAATTGTATAGACAGTCTTCCTAATGTAAATGAAAATGTCTAATCACATCAAAAACTCATGATAAAAATGCGTCCCTGTGCTGAAGGGGTTAAAATTGTTCTTGTAATGTTTGTTATGTGAGAGAATGTTGTGTATCTCGTTAGGTATACAAGGACACTTTAAAGCTGATACATTAGTGAAAAATAAGTAAATTGTCCATGTTATCTGTGAGTGTGTGTGTGTGTGTGTGTGTGTGTGTGTGTGTGTGTGTGTGTGTGTGTGTGTGTGTGTGTGTGTGTGTGTGTGTGTGTGTGTGTGTGTGTGTGTGTGTGTGTGTATTGTTTTGATGTGAGAGAAAAGGCAAAGTAATGAATGAAAATAGGATGAGTTGCTATTTCCTGCTGGTCAATTAAGATAAAGTTTGAAGAAAATAAAAGCAAGTTTGGGTCTTGTTATAATAGGTAAGTGTGTGTGTGTGTGTGTGTGTGTGTGTGTGAGAGAGAGAGAGAGAGAGAGAGAGAGAGAGAGAGAGAGAGAGAGAGAGAAAAGCGTCCGCACCCTACCTATTCTGACTGGTTACTGGCAGTATCTCGACCAATTAGGCTTTATAAAGGGGCTACAAATCTAAACTGGAGACAGTGACAAACTTAATGGAGTGTGGTGCGCATCTCAATTTGATTCCGAGGCGACCGGACCAGATCTGCCCTCCCTCTCTCCATCCCTCCCTCCCAAACCCTCCATCTCCTCCCTCCATCCCTCTTCCTTCTCTCCCTCTCTCTACTCTCTCCCTTCCTTCATCTCCCTCACTTTATCACCCCTTTCCTTTCACTAATTTGTCTGTTTTCGTTGAGTTTCTCCTTTCATGACTTTTGGTTTGTCTGTGTGTCAGCTTGTGTGTGTTTGTGTGTCCGTTTGTAACTCTCTCTCTCTCTCTCTCTCTCTCTCTCTCTCTCTCTCTCTCTCTCTCTCTCTCTCTCTCTCTCTCTCTCTTTGTCCATTCCCTTAAAAGCACAAACTATGATGCGGGAAAACATACCACCATCACTTTTAGTCTCTCTCCCTCTCCTCTCTCTCTCTCTCTCTCTCTCTCTCTCTCTCTCTCTCTCTCCCGCTGAGATTCCTGCCATCTGCCTCTGTCGCTCCCCTCCATCGAGTATTAAGCTTCATGGGTCGAGCATATAGTGACCAGATGCTATTGTTTACTAAAGCCAAGTCTGCATACATTACACTTTCGGATCTATACTCAATAACTCTCTAAGTCCGAGCCGCCTTAATTAAAGTCACTGACGGTCTAATACTATGAAAATTAAGCACAACAAATGCACGCAATACCTAGCAAACCACGTCAAAGGCTTTAGATATATGAGTACACTGGAATGCTCAATAGTGGATGGTCAGTAGTGGTGGTGGTAGTAGTGGTAGATAGTAACTGCTTTGCAACAGTGTTATTCTAGTCCTAAGTCGTGTGCCGCCCTCTGATGACCCTGGCCAGCCCTGCATAACAATATCCAAGCTTAATGACCAATTAGGGCGCGAAATAATCCCCGCCAGACCCTTTGCTATTCTGACCAAGGAAGGGAGCATGTCACCCGCCGACTCTCCCCTCCCAGCGGCCAGACCCACTACGCCCCTGCAAATGAATGCTAATCTGAACCTCTTCTGTTGGGGGTTCCAGGGTTCCAGCCAAGTGCTCCTCCCTCTCTTGTCTGTGCATATCCTCCTCCTCCTCCTCCTCTTTCTCCTTTCTCCTCTTCTCTCCAATTCTCTCTCTCTATTTTTACTCCTCCTCTGAGTCTTCATTCTTTTTTTTTTCCTTTATCTATCTTCAGTTGTTCTTTGTTTCTCGTGAATTGTTCTTTTTTTCTTACCAAATGCTCCTTAGTTCTCCTCCTCCTCTTCCTCCTCTTCTTCTTCCTCCTCCTCCTCCTCCTTCACCTCCTTCAACTCCTCCTCCTCCTTTTCCTTTTTCTTCGTGTTTCTTAATCATCCCACTGTGTTACCTCTTATTACTTTTCGATTTCTCTCTCTCTCTCTCTCTCTCTCTCTCTCTCTCTCTCTCTCTCTCTCTCTCTCTCTCTCTCTCTCTCTCTCTCTCTCTGCTTTGCTTGGTGTTCTCACTGTGGCATGATTCATTACACTTCTCTCTCTCTAATTATCCCTTTTCCCTCTCCTTTACTTCACCGTGCACGTCCTCTCCTTCTTCTTCTTCTTCTCCTCCTCCTCCTCCTCCTCCTCCTCCTCCTCCTCCTCCTCCTCCTCCTCCTCCTCCTCCTCCTCCTCCTCCTCCTCCTCTTCCGTCTCCTACTCCTTCCTTTTTTGGAGCTGTTTACAAGGGCGTTACCCGCTAAACAGACTCCACCCGGGGCGATAAGAGGATCAGGGGGAAGGCACAACACACCAATGAAACACACCTCGCCCCGGACACTCCCTGCGACGTCTAGGTGACAAATGCTTCCCCTGCAGAGCCTCGCGCGAAACCTTGCGACAGAGGGAAGGGGAACGTGATTAATCTGCTTCATATTGAGAGCAACGAACGAGAGGTGCTGGTAGGGTGAGGCTGGACACAATAACTTTAATTCCTTCAGTACAGGGATGCATTTTTACCACGAGTTTGGGTGTGATCAGACGATTTTATTGAGATATAGAAGCGTCTATGGAGATCAGAAGATTAATGGCCAGTCTTCACCATTTTAATTCCCCACATGAGTTTCTGAAGCTGTATAAAATTACCAAATAGTAACGCGGGACACATTTCTGTCTTCAGATTTGTGTACGATTAGACCATTTTATTGACATTAAGAAGGGTGTATGGAGGTCAAAAGATTAATAGGCAGTCTTCACTATTTTAATCCTACAAATGAGTTTCTGAAGCTGTATGAAATGACCAAAAGTAAGCAAAATGAATATGGATACGCGTCATGGTACTGAAAAGGTTAAAGAAAGGAAAGGTTAGTTGCATAAACAGTAAATTCCAAGCAGCTCAGGTGACGGGAAGCAGGTGTGCAGGGAAGGTTCACGAGGATGAGTGTCTGACAGGTGAGGGCTTCCATTAATTACAGGTGTGTTGTGCCTTCTCAGCTGTGACGCGGCGCCCCTCGGAGGGAGTTCTCAGTTCTCATGCAAATTAAAGGTGCGATTCACTGCATGCTGTCTTTGTTATGTTTCTGGTTACTTTTATTTTACTTATATTTATTCACCTTTTTGTAATTACGTGGTTTGTGCATTTTTCTCTTATTCCGTTCTTTCTTATCAATGTAAACTGTTTGTGCTTTAATGGGTGCAATTTACACAATACCGATTTAGAATGATATTATTACCATGACATCATTTGCATCATGACTTTACACGCACCTGTCACACGCTGCTAATTTATCATGCACCTGAAGACACACAAAGGGAAAACAAGACAAAGAGAAAAAAAATATCAAACAACACGCATCTATTTCAGTACACGAAACACGTCCCCAATTAAGAAATGAAAGAGAAAGAAAGGAAAAAAAAAAATAACCCCTTACACAAGACGAAAGAAAAAGAAAGATACAAAGAAAATGGGAAATGAGTAACAAACACTTTAAAGACGACCCAGAAAAAAAAACACCCACAAAAACGAGAAATGAAACCCAACAAACACACGTACGACCCCTACTAATAACCTGACTGTCTGTATTTCCAAGCCTTACAAATCACCACTAGCTATGACACGCCGACCCACAGATGCCTAACTCCCGAAAGCATTCCCCAGGGTCTGACACGCACTGAGATGATACAAGAGATACCGCGGAACCAATAAAACAGAACATCACTCTTCCACGTAGATTCCAACCCTCTTACCTTCCTCCGTTAACAAGATCCAACCCTACCCTGCAATTTGGCATCAGGATGACTTCCGAAGCCGCGCGGCCGAGGAGGATTAAGAAATGATGGAGGAGATGAGAGAGACTGAGAGAGACAGATAGACAGTAGGAGATTAACAGACGTTGCTGAGAGAGAGAGAGAGAGAGAGAGAGAGAGAGAGAGAGAGAGAGAGAGAGAGAGAGAGAGAGAGAGAGAGAGAGAGAGAGAGAGAGAGAGAGAGAGAGAGAGAGAGAGAGAGAGAGAGAGTATAAAGCATTAGCTGTGATGGAAAGAAACAGACAACCAGAAAGCTTAAAATGAAATAGCAAACAGACAGGAGATAATTATTAAATGGTTGAGAGAAAAGATAAAAAAAAAGAAAGAAATCAGAAAAGAACAACTGAATTTAAAGGATAAGGAAAAGAACTTTGAGGAAAATAAATGTTACGAATTTATAAGAATGTCAGACAAAATATAGGAAGAATAAACAAAAAGAACAAAAAATATGAGATAGAAAGAAAATGTAAATAATCAAAGGAAGCAAGATAGAGGTAGAATAAGAAATGAGTCAAAAAATTAAAGGTTATAGTAATGTTTTATATCATGTCAATCAGTCTTAAGTGCTTAACTGTTCTGGTCGAGCCTCAGGTGAGAAGAAGAAAAGATAAGACTGGGAACTCAAGGTGAAAAAAAGGTTTACAAGAAAAGAATAGAGACTTAAAAAAAAAATGGAGAAAACGAATAAAAAAAAAAAAAGAAGACTGTGTATTAGATAAAGGAAGACAAGAAGTGAGAAAATATGATGATAAAAGAATAATAACACATAATGAGAGCATTAAAAAAAGGAAGGAAGAGTTAGATGATTATTTATACATTCGCAGTTTTCATGTAGAGAAAATGTTCAACGAGGAAACTGCGAGAACTGCGAAAATAAAAATAAGAATAGACAAATAGAGGTAATGACAAGAATAATCACGGTAATAAGGCATAATGACTAAATTGCGACCATGAACAGGAGGGAGGAAGAGAAAAACAAGGAATATGGATGCGATGACCGACGATAACAGAAAGGAGAGTAAGGGACATGAACACACACACACACACACACACACACACACACACACACACACACACACATAACAACACACACACATAACAACACATGGGTCCAGTATTTTCACACTTAAAAGTGAAATTATACAGTAAACACACAACGCTTTCATGTTTGTTAAGGTGTGAGGTGGACTGGAATTTGTACTCGTAAATTAGACAAGAATGACAAGTAACACACACACACACACACACACACACACACACACACACACACACACACACATAACTCCAGATACAACTACTAGAAATGTCAAACTAATCACACAAAAAATCATTAAAACAAAACACATCAAAACACTAAAATAACACAAAAAAATAACTTCATTAAAAAAAAACGCAAAAAAAAACACTAATTACATGAAACAAAAACTTAATCCATTTCTAACTATACAAGGGAACAAGACACCAGTAATAGATCTCTCCTTAGTGCAAAACAAAGCTATTTACGTCAGTTCTCTTGATAATAAGGAAGTAAGGTGTCCTATTTACACCAGACAGGTACAAGGGGCGTGACGGTGCGAGAGTGTGACGGGTGACGGTGGGCGGATGGATGGGACGCTAAACGAGTAAAGGTGATACTGAGAGTCCGTAAGAGTCCATATAAAAAGTAAATTGATGTAAAGAGAGAGAGAGAGAGAGAGAGAGAGGGTGGGAGGGAGAAACACGGACAGACGGACAGATAGACAAACTAATCTAATAAAAAAAATACGAGAAAAGGAAAAATATAACCACAAACTAATTAAATTAACTTGTAACTCTAATAAAAGCAAAAATAGTGAAAAAAAAGAAAGAGACAAACTGCAAACTTTACGAAAGAAAGAAACAAAAATACATAGAAGAATTAATACAGAGAGAGAGAGAGAGAGAGAGAGAGAGAGAGAGAGAGAGAGAGAGAGAGAGAGAGAGAGAGAGAGAGAGAGAGAGAGAGAGCTACAGACGAACACACAAACACACACAAGCTGACAGACACGAATAAAAGTCATGAAAGGAGAAACTACACAAAAACAGACAATTCAAGAAAGGAAAGAGTGATAAAGTAAGGGAGATGAAGGAAGGGAGTAAAGAGAGGGAGAGGAGGAGGGATGAAGGGAGGAGATGGAAGGTCTGGGATGAAGAGAGGGGCAGAGAAAGAAAGAGAGAAAGAGAAAGAGAGATTAACAACACAATTTTCCCCAATGAAATTAAACAAAATGAGAGAAAACGAAACGAAGTGAAAATGTAAACACTCTTATGTCCATTTTCTTAACAAAACAAAGAAAAACAAAACAATTAACAAAACCAAGGAAACAAGACATTAATTGCACACAAGATACTATCTACTCTTCCTCTTCTTACTCCTCTTCCTCCTTCTCCTCCTCTTCCTACTCCTCCTCGTGTTCTTTCCTTAAATGAGGTTTTCAAGTCACTCCAACTAAACAGGACATTGCAAAACACACAGAACAAGAACTTTTTACTTTCTCAATCATAAATAGCTTCTTCTTACCCTCCTCATCTTCCTCCTCCTCCTTCTCCTGCTCCTCCTCCTCCTCCTCCTCCATCTCCTCCTCCTCTTCCTCCTCCTTTCTAATCTTCATCCTCGTCCTCCTACTTCATCTGATGCCAAACTGAGAGCCAATTATCTCATGTGTGTGTGTGTGTGTGTGTGTGTGTGTGTGTGTGTGTGTGTGTGTGTGTGTGTGTGTGTGTGTGTGTGTGTGTGTGTGTGTGTGTGTGTGTGTGTAGAAATTCTGTTAAAATCGCGTTTATATTCATTAACTACTGAAGTTGTGAAAAAAGTTGTAATTACCATACGGATTGAGAGCAGAAATTTTCATTTAACTGTGATAATTGATGCTATTGTTACTATCACTTCTATTATTACTATTAGTGGTAGGAGTAACAGCAGAAAAACAAGCATTAACAAGGAGAGAATATCGAACACACACACAGACACACACATATACCGTACACAACATACTCATCCAGTCTCTACACACCGTCATTGTCACAGCGCGAAAAGGCATCTCACCCTCACCACACCAAACCTTCCAGGAGAGAACACAGGACCTTGAAATGTTCCGTGCCTGCTCCTCACCTCGCACCCTCTCTCACATCCTCTTCCCTTGCACCCTTGCCTTCAGTCCGCGGCGTACCACAGAAGCAAACAGTCCCCTGAAGCGGTTATCATTAAACTGGCTGCCTTTACCCCTGCGGTCAGCTGATAAAGGCCGCCATTGAGAAATAAATGTACGCGTGTCTGACATTAATACCGGATCATTTAGCGAATCTAATGGGATCAGCGACTTAACGACCAGCTGGGCGCAAGGCAAAAAAGGGAAAGAATAGCAGTGACCACGCGTGATAACGATAACATTAATAATTCAGAATGGAGCATTGATAAGACTTTTATTGCGACTCGGGGCCACTCCTCTGACCCACCAGCCTGTCCGGTCACGCCACGACACCGCGCCGACGGGGAAAAAAGTGCTTAAGATTGATACCAGGCGAGGCGCGGCGGTTGGATTCCAGGCCTTGTTAGACACGGTTGTTCCGGCGGCCCCCTTCAGGCGCGGCGGCTCCTGTGCTGACTCCCGACCGTGCTGCAGGTAGCCACGCCTGCTTAGTGTACGTACTGTGAGTGTAAAGGTAACGAGTTAGGAGGAATATAAGCACAAGTTTATGCCTTTATGTCTCAATGATCGGGGGAAATGCAAGCAATGTTTTTACTCAATGCCTAAACCCCTTCAGTGCCGGGACGCAGTTTTAACTTGAGTTTTGATATGATAAGACAATTTTTTGGACATAAGGAAGGGTCTATGGAGGTTAGAAGATTCATAGCCAAAGTTTTCACTATCTTAATCCCCCTTATGAGATTCTGAAGCTGTGTAAGATCACCAAATAGTAAGCAGAATTAATATGGAAACGTGTCATGGCGCTGGAAAGATTAAAGTTGTATTGGAATTTGTAAAGCTATATATTTTTTCTTGCAAATCTTCATAGCAAAAATTATAAAGACGTTTTCTATACTGGCGAAGTTGTCGGGAGAGAAAACGAGCTGGGACGGATGAGTGGCCTGAGAACAAACACACAAGCGAGACAGACACACGCGGGAAACTGGAAGAGAAATGCAGACACACCAGCAGAAAAAGCAACGCAAAATCATCAATGTATATATTTCTTTTTATTTCCACAGAGAAACTTATCGCCATTAGGTGGAGAAGAATTATGGAGCTCGGCCACCTTATGCAATTTGTACCTCCACTTTCTACCTTTCCTTCCTTTACTCCACTTCACTCCACTCCTCTCCGAACCTTCATTCCTCCATTACTACTTTACCTTACATTTTATTCACTCCACTTACAAGACTCCTTTATCTCTCTTTTAACTCTTTATTTACCTTCCTCCTGTTCTTCTCTTCCCTTTATGCAAGACTATCCTTTATATTCCATTCCGTTTATCCTTTACTCACCTTTCGTTTTCTTTACCTTCCTTTACTGCGTCACTTGCATCTTATTCTACCTCATTTATCATTTTATCCATCCTTCCAGTCATTCTTCTCACCTTATATTTACCACTCATCCAACCTCACCTATTACCAATCCTTCATCCTGCCTCTTCTCTCCTTTATTTTCCCTTCTTTTATCATTTATCTTTCGTTTTACAATCATTTACTGCATTGTCCATCTTTTCCCTTACTTTCCTCACCTTACCAAACACTTATCTAACCTCACCTATCACTAGTCCTCATTATGCCTCACCTCTTCTCTATTTTCCCTTCTGTTTGTCCTTTATTTTTCATTGTAATTTCATTTACTGCATCACTTACCCATCCGTCCACTCACTGTCCTCACCTTACCTTACCAAACGCTTATCTAATCTCATGTATCACTAGTCCTTTCTCCTGCCTCACCTCGCCTCCCTGCTCTCCTGCCCCGCCCTTCCCGTCTCCCCCTCGAGCAGCCCAATCCGACGGAGTGTTCAGCAAAGAGGCGAGAACAGAGGCACAGAAAGAACACGGATTGCCGCGCTAAGGTATGATGCATTGCCTATTGTTGCGCCGCATAAATAATAGTTAGTCTCGCGTGCCGGGAAGAGAACGATCACCTTGCGAGTAATATACACAGTTGCTCCTCTATTTACTTTATCCTTCATAAATTCAAGATCAATTTATGGTGTCCTCGTGGCCCCAGCACCTCCCACTGGCCCGTCGATGACACTTTAATGGACGTGATGGATAAGCCTGATCTTGCTAACGCTCAGTCTGTTCAGTGTAAGTCTCAAACAGCAGCGATAATGTCTGTGTGTGTTGTGAACCTCTTTTTTTTTCTCTCACTAAGACTACATTCAGTGGCCTCAAATATTCAGCTTCTCATTTCATTCTTTTCCTATTATTTTTCCTTTTACTCATATTTGATACGTCTTTCATTAATCACAAAGCACTCTGACAAATATTCTTTTTATTCTACTGCAGCATTTGAATATTACATAGACCGAACACTGGAAAAGTTTATAATCTATATATCAATTATTGTATGTGCTTTGAGTTTTTCGCATTGTGCCTTTACTGTTGTGAGTTTTTAGTTACCGCATTGAAAGGATTAAACTCATTAGTAAAGCAAACATCATTGTAATCTGCAATGACTTTCAAAGGAGCATGCTGAATTACCAACAAAATCACAAAATAAAAAAAACATGAAACTCGCATTTTCAACTGCAGCCTGCCAAACTATTACGTAAAGCACTAAAACACCCTTAAAGACCCAGACAACCCCCATTAGACCCTTCAAAAACAGAGGCAAGACGTAATAGTACTTAACCCCTTCAGAAGCATTTTTACCTTGAGTTTTGTGTGTAAGACCATTACATTGACATTACGAAGGGTGTATGGAGGCCAGAAGATTAATGGCCAGAGTCTTCACTATTCTAATTCCCCACATTTTATTCTAACGCTGTATTGAATCACCAAATAGTAAGCAGAATGAATATTAAAACGTGTCATAGAAGTGAAGAAGAACACAGAACAGAGAGGGAACACGTGGCAAGAAGCAGCGACCACAGCCGACAAGTGAAAGGGATAATCTAGCGAGCTATCAAGGCGCTGTGCAGTAAATCACCATCGTCTCATACCTGGAAGGAGCCTCGCGGGGGTAATTCACACCTGAGCGCTGACGACAGGTAGACACTCCCTGCGATTTATGGTAACAAGTGAAGGGGAATGTACAGTGGCGCCCCGTGGAGGACACCTATGCCGCCACCCCCTTATAGGTAACAAGTGCCACCAAGACTCCGCAGGACATTACTTTTGCTTAGGGTTAAAGTAGAGGCTAGGAGATGCACACATAAAGGAACATAAAGGAGAGGCAAACAGCAGAATTGTTGGTTTCGTGCTGTGATTAGCTGTTTAACCTCTTCAATACTGGAAAACATTTTTACCTTGAGATTTCTGTACGATTAAACCATTTTATTGGCATTAAAAGGGTCTATGGAGGTTGGAAGATTGTTGACCACAGTTTTCACTATTCTTAACCACGTCAGTACTGGAACACATTTTTACCTTGAGGTTTCTGTACGATTAGGCCAGTTTATTGACATTAGGAAGGATCTATGGAGGTGAGAAGATTGATAGCCACAGACTTCACTATTTCTAAAGCTGTATAAAATTCCCAAACAGTAACCAGAATAAATGCAGAAACGTGTCATGGTACTGAAGGGGTTAATTTGAAGCAGCATGTGCAAAAGAGTAAAGTAACAATTGTAGCTGTCAAAAAAGGCGTGGACATTCTTGTATAAAGGAGATGGGAAGGGAATATAATGAAAAAATAGCATACAATAAATATATAAGAAATTTCAACAATAAAGTAGAGTAATTGAGGGAAATATAGCAAAGAGACGCACATTCCAGCACTTCTCGTCCCTACACTCAAATACTTGCTCCAAAAATTCTTGTATAAAGGAGATGGAGAGGGAAATTAATGAATAAAATAGCATACAGTGAATATATAAGACAATTCAACAATAAAACAGAATAATTTATAGAAATATAGCAAAGAGACTCACATTCCAGCATTTATCTCATCCCTATACTCAAATATCTGCCCCAAAAATTCTTGTATAAAATAGACGGGAAGGAAAAAAATGAATAAGAGAACATGCAGTGAATATACAAGACAATTCAACAATATAACAGAATAATTGATGGAAATATAGGAAAGAGACACATTCCAGCACTTATCTCGTCCCTACACTCAAATATCAGCCCAAAATCCAATGAAAATGAGAGGAACAAGATATCGGAGCGACGAAATATGAATAGTAACATGAGAACCGTGAAATATGGCATAACTCTTTTTTTCTCATCTCTCTCACGCCCTCCACATAAATTATTCGCTCTAATATATCACTCCTGTTCCCCGCGAGGCGTCACCAAAACTGAAATTCGAAACGTACATAAATATTTAAACACTCGTTCTTTTAACCTTCCGTGAAAATATCGCTGTGTAAATAATATCATAGGATTTGTAATATTTCCTCTCGAGTTGAAAGGTTAAGGAATTGTTTGTCTACCTCAATAGTTCCTGTAGTTTTTTAGTGTTTTAGTGTATTGTAAGGGTTTGCCAGAGAGAGAGAGAGAGAGAGAGAGAATTGTAGTCTGAATATAATCTTCGTTTTTAAGACTGATCTGATTTTCTTCCTTCCTCTTCACCTTTTCCTTTTTTTTTTATTATATTTTCTTATCTTTCCTTACCCATTTTGATCATTTCCTTCTCTCTCTCTCTCTCTCTCTCTCTCTCTCTCTCTCTCTCTCTCTCTCTCTCTCTCTGCATGTACCCACGAACCTTTTCTCCCTTGCATTGTACCACCGCCCATTACTCCTCCCAATCATTTCATTCCCCTCTTCCTTCCCTTGCTCCCCATGTACCCAGGGCATCATTCCTTGCCTTAATTATCCTGCACCTGACAATGATCCCCCTCCATCATACCCTTACTGTTTCCCTTCGTTCCCTAAGGATGATTTGCTCCTATCGTTTCTAACACCTCCCTTGCCCACACACAAACACGGACGCTTACCCTCTCTCTTTCTCTTTTTGCCTCTCTCTCTCACACACGCATGGACACGAACCAGAAGCTGTCCAGTTATTTTTTGCTTTACTCTCCCTCTAGGGCAACAAAAAACGGAGTGAAAAGTGATTTACATTAGAGCGCCAGCATGCGAGGAAAATTTAATAAGGTAAAACATGGCTGGCTTGCTTCCCTGATCGATGAGTCACGTTCCTTTCTCCGGCGCAGGTAAAGAAAGAGTCGATTGTACGTCCGCGAGGCTCCGCAAGATTTAGTAAGGTGAAATTAACGATCGACAAGAGGAAACGTAGCAGGTTCATTTGCTGACAGATTGCGGCTGATGGTGACTCTGCTTGTGCTTGTATGTGTGTGTGTGTGTGTGTGTGTGTGTGTGTGTGAGTGTGTATTGAGTGGACTAGTGAAAAAGGAAAGGAAAGTTGACCTCTACTAATCCTTTTGCTGCATCAAAGGAATGAGTTCACCTGTTCCTTCACACCTTTATCAGTTAATTAAAGAAAAAAACAATGGTTATTTATCCCTTACAAGAAAAGCACGACATTAAACTTGCTCCACTTTCCCGCCTTTGTTTTTCTAGCGGCAAGCACAGGCGAGGAGCACAATGCTTTATAAACTACTTCCCCATTACTCACGCAGGGAATAGTGAAGGCAGCAGATAGTGAAAAAAAACAGAGCCGCGTGTAAGGAGAGACCATAAACCTGAGCACAATTAGAAAACAAGGTTGGAAGACAATAAAACATGGCAAAGGCACAGAAAAGAGATAAAAAAACACTGAAATAAGAAAATAAGACATAGAAAATGAATAAAAAGGTAAGAGGCAGCAATGAAGTAAAGAATATAACAAAGAAAACAATAGAGAGATAAAACACGTGAAGAAAACATAAAATAACAAAGAAAACACGAACACACACACACACACACACACACACACACATACACACGTATCAGTTAACACAAAACATGATAAACAATAAATAAACATAACCCACACATCGTTACTCTCCTCCTTGCCTTACCGAGACAGACAGGGAGCCGAGAGCCGAATAAGCTGATTCAGAAATGCAAGAACGGTGAACCACAAACTGTAAATCACGATAGACGAATGAGAGGAGAAATGCTGCAGTCCACTTGCAATCTCCCAATCCTTCCTTACACACGCTGAGTCTCCATTTCAGGATTTGCCAATACATAATCCAATAATAACCAGCCGGGAAGATCACAGGAGGAGGAGGAGGAGGAGGAGGAAGAGGAGGAAGAGGATGAGGATGGAAGGAAAGAGGGATAATTCTCTGGGTGGTAAATGTAGGAGTTGAAGGCGAAGGTCAAACGGGAAAGATGAAAGATTAGAAGTGGATTATGTATTTGATGTGGTGGTGGTGGTGGTGGTAGTGGTGGTGGTGGTGGTGATGGTAGTTGGATTTCCTATCAAAAAGAAAAGGAGGAAGAGGAGGGAAACTAAACTAATAAAAAAAGAAGAAGGAATGGATTAAGAGGAAGAATAGAGAGAGATAAAGAGAGAAAGAGATAATAGAAGGAAGGGGAAGAGGAGATAATGGGCAAGAGACATGGCCATCTTTCCCACTCTATGAAGGAGAAAGAAGGAGAGAAATGGAGGAAGAAGAGATAAAGAAGGAAGGAGGAAGAGATAAAGAAAGAGAAAGACATAATGGAAGGGAGGAGGAGATAATAGGTAAGAGACACGACCATTTACCTCACTATCTCTCCACAACCTTCTCTCCAAATCTCCTCCTCCTCCTCCTCCTCCTCCTCCTCCTCCTCCTCCTCCTCCTCCTCCTCCTCCTCCTCCTCCTCCTCCTCTTCCTCGATAACACCACTTCTTTATTCATGTGGCAATGTTGAGTATGAGAAAGAAATATCAGAATACTAGTCTTAAATTACACGCTTCGCCTTAAGATGATATTGATAACGCGAGAGATCTTAGTAGGCGGGGTTCCCAAGGGCGGGTCACCTCTCCTATAACAGCTACCCTCCCATCCTCCCGCCCTCGCCAGCACGCTCCTGGGGAAGGCCTGGGGGAGGGGCGGAGCTGGATGCAGTGCGGTGGCCAGCTAGGGTACGTTCTGGGTTGTTCTGGGGAGATCAATTGTACTATTTTGTAACCTGTACCGTTTTATGATGGTGTGTGTGTGTGTGTGTGTGTGTGTGTGTGTGTGTGTGTGTGTGTAGTTAGGTAGGTAGGTAGAAAAACAGATAAATGCAAAACCATATCCACACACACACACACACACACACACACACACACACACACACACACACACGACCCTGACACACAACTTACATGCACCACAAGTCCACCATTAAACCCAGAATAGCTAACCGTGCCAACTACTTAATAATCTTGGGAATGAAGAGATCAGAGGGAGCGAAGACACTCCCTTTAATATGTTTAGCTACCAATATTGTTACGATCAACCGCCCGCATAAACTCCACCAATGCTCCCGATGTAAGTCAAGCAAGCAAGCAACCAGTTATTACGGTCGAGAAAGGTTAGAAGCAAGAATTAAGAATATGAAAGTGACGTTTGCTGGGAAAATATGTACCTATCTGTATTTTTTTTTTCGTTTCACCTTGATTTGCATTTTTTTCTTCTTTTATTTTCCTTTTTTCTCAAGCAGTGTATTGTGAAATGTTATCGTAAATAGGAAGACGATGAATAGTATCTTAGTTGAGCATCATTGTAAGTTATTGGTAGTCGTGAAGGAGAAAGATACCTAAGTCGATTTATTAAGTAGCAAAAAACGAGGTAGAATTATTAGGAAGCAGACAACAATACTCTCTCAGAGCAAATGGGTATAGTAGTGGTGGTGGTGGTAGTGGCGGTGATGGTGGTAGTAGTAGTGATAGTAGTAATAATATCAACAAGAACAAGGCGAAGTAGAGCAAAAACAAGAACACGAATGAGGACAAAAACAAGAATAATAAGAACAAGAACAAAAACAAGAACAGGAACAAGAAATAAGGCAAAAACGAAAACAAGACCAGGAGTGAGAGAGAAAGAGAGAGAGAGAGAGAGAGAGAGAGAGAGAGAGAGAGAGAGAGAGAGAGAGAGAGAGAGAGAGAGAGAGAGAGAAACACCTTACAAATAATAACAATACACCACCACCACCATCACCACAACCACCACCAACACCACCACCACCACAACCACCACCACCACCACCAACCAAAGCAATCCAAACAGTTCAAGAGAATCCAGAAGTCTCTTAACCCTCCTTTAACACTAACGCCTCTTGCTTCCTCTCACAACACGCCCAGGCGAGAGGAAACAAGGAAGAGGAACAAGGAGAGAGGGGAAAGAGAGACCCACACACCCACGATAGGTTTCTACAGCTGTCTCATTGTAATTCCTCGAAGGAGAAGTGGGGGAGTAAGAGAGTGTTGGCCAGGTTAGGGTCTGAGGCGTGACTGAGTGTGTTTGGTGCCTTGCGTTACCTCCTTCTGTTATTCTCCCGTCCCTTCGTCTCCCTTCGGCGCGTCCGGTTACGCTACACTTCATTAAAGGTGTACAGATTCATTCATACACTTTGCTCAATGCACAGGGTGAATTTCCAAATGTTTACCTGACTTTTACCTCTTTTTTTCTCTCTTTTCTCTCTCAGTACAGTTAAATAAAAGGTGTATAGGTGTTTGTGTGTAAACTTCAGGTATGGTTAAATTCTTTCATATATTAAGCTGTTAAATATTGAAAATGTATGTCAATAGATTATCTGTATTTTTTGGCGAGCTTTTTCCAGGTGTGTGCAGTTAATTAAAGATGTACAGGTGTGCGTGTGTGTGTGTAAACTTCACTAATGGTGTAAAGATTGCTTCTTACACTTTACGCAATGCCAAGACTGATTCTCAAGTGTTTCTCCAATATTTTCTCATACATGCACCGGTAAGTAAGAACGAAAAACTTAATGAGTGTATTTGAGTTCACTCCCACAAGAATATTTCACGTTTTATTCTTCTTTTCTCCTTTATTTTTTGCCCTATTCTGCTAACCCCTTCACTGCCATGACACGTTTCCATACTGATTTTGCTTACGATTTTAGTGATTTTAAACAGGTTCAGAAACTTATATGGGGGTTAAAATAGTGAAGACTGTAGTTATTAATCTTCTGACCTCCATAGACCCTTCCTAATGTCAAGAAAATGGTCTAATCGTACACTAAACTCAATGTAAAAATGTATCCCAGTACTGAAGGGGTTAAAATAGTGAAAACTGTGGCTATTAATATTCTGACCTCCATAAAACGTTCCTAATGTCAAGAAAATTGTCTAATCGTACACAAAACTCAAGGTAAAAATGTATCCCAGTACTGAAAGGGTTAAAATGTTTGTCAATTCAGTTATTTTTTTCATTTATCTTTATTCTGTTCTGTTAAAATGATTCTCAGTTTTATTTATTGTTTTCTTTTTTCTTTATCTTTTACTCTCTTCTGTTAGTGTCCCTCAATTTTATACATATTTTCTTTCTTTTTTTTCTTTACAACTTACTCCGTTTTGTTGTCTCTGAGTTCTATGTATTTTTCCTTCTTTTTATTTTATTTCAATTTATTCCGTCCTGTTAAAGTGTCCCTCAATTCTATGCATTTTCCTGTTTTTTTTTTCTTATTATCCTCACAAGTGAAAATAATACACTTCACCTAACTACCATTCAATTCCTCGGATTTTCCTTATTTTTCCATTATTTTTCTCATCTACGTAGGAAACAGCAAGACTTTATTATTTCCGTTTTTACAATTGCTTGATTTGATTCAGTCTGGTTCAATTAAGACTAATATTCCGTGATTCCTTTCCCTCGCTTAAGATTTCAATGGGTTTGTGTGTATCTTATATTAATGCATAACTAAATGTTGGAATACAATAATCACAGGTAATAAAACTTGAATATATTGAGGAAGTTACGTTTAAAATTAGATCTCAGTATAATGCAATGAAATATGCACACATTTTCCATTATCTTCGCTTTTTTCTCCTCTTCTTATTTCCTTTACTCTCCCATCTCTCTCTCTCTCTCTCTCTCTCTCTCTCTCTCTCTCTCTCTCTCTCTCTCTCTCTCTCTCTCTCTCTCTTTACTTTTTTTTATATCTTTGCTGCTCGTCCTCGTTCATTCCTCTCATTTCATTTTCACTCACTCCCATGTCTATATCTGCGTCGTGTGGTGCTCTGGCGGTAACTTTTTGTACTAACAGCTGTAATTACCTTGAGAGAGATCACTGGTGTCTGCTCTTATAAGGAACCCTCAATAGAGACACAGCCACGACCTCATCACTGACACACACACACAGACACACACGCACACTGGGCCGGCCACACACCTTCCTACGTCTCACATTTTCAGCCCAGAAAGAAATTATTCGAGCGTGTGATTGAGCGGCGCTTCCTTCAAGTCTTAATACTAATAATTACAAGACGCCTCGCTTAAGCAAAGACAAAGTGCGGTGGTTCATTAGCCCAGTGCTCTTCTCCGGGGCATTCGTGGCTGGGTTAAGCTGTCCATGTTACTATTTACGTTTTTTTTTTTTTTTCTCCTATACAAGAGTGGTTTTGGTGAAGGGCAATGAATAGTATACATAAAAGGTTTAATATTTTTGTGTGCATTTGACTGAAGGTACAAATATTGGGTAAAAATAGTGTTTCATTGTCGCCTCCTCCAAATAGTGAAATTATTAAAAGCTTCAGCGATTGCAGGTGATTACAGGTGTCTCGTAGTAAAAGGTAAAACGCCAATGAACACTTGGGATGGTGGATTAATGGGGAAAAGGCGTGCCAACAGACAGGGAGCTGAAACACATTACTTTTGCTACATCTTCCTACGACTTGATTTCTTTTATGAGGGAGGTTTCAAGATATTTATTCCAGACTTTTGGCTAACTCTATTAATCTTCAAGGGAGCTGGCATTCAAGTGGGCCTTTATTTGATTGCACTTAGCCGGCTTCCCCTCATCTATTAAAAAAAGATTGAGGTAAAATGAAATAATAATGAAGTAAAATAGTGAAAAAGAGATAGTCTGCAGTGTTTAAGTATTTTGATAGGTTTTTAAAGTATTCAGTAAATAGAAACAGGATAACTCAAGCATTGCAGAATACAGGAAAACACAAGAAAATGCTGAAAAGACTTACAAAAAATGATAATAAGAGAAGTCTCAGTAATTACTCAGTGGCATTAAAGGGCTAAGGCAGGAAAGCCACACGTAACCCGGTAATTAATGGCAGGTACATTTAATTACAGCCCAGGTAAAGGGGGCCAATTACCTGCACAACAACGTGGGCTTATATATAACGAAAACGACGTGCGTGAGACATATATAGACAAAGGCGACTCCTCCCTATTGCTGATCCTCCCAGACTCACTACTGGAGCGATATCACGGCTGCTGTTTCTGCTTCTGCTGTTATTACTTCTACTGTTACCTCTGCTCTGACTACCACCAGCGGACTCATGCTACTTTTGCTGCTGCTGGTTCTGCTATTGGTATTCTTGTTACTTCTGTAGACTAATTGTTAATGATGTATCTAGTTTAGTTATCTACAGAGGTATTAGTGCTTCTGTTATTACTATTGCAGAAATATTATTAATGTTTTTCATATTGTTATTATTACTGTCTGTTTCTGCTTTAATGTTACTCATGCTACTGTTACTAATATTTCTACTGCTACTACTATTACTACCGCTTCTACTTACTACAACCACTACTACCTACTACTAATGCTACTACAACAACAACAACAACAACAATAACAACAACAACAGCCACTACTACTACTACTACTACAACTACTACTACTACTACTACTACTACTGCTATTCTAATTACTTGTTTTTATTACCTAAGGTCACTGATGATTTGAAAACTTGCTTCACACACACAAAAAAAAAAAAAAATTTGGACTAAAGGAAGAAATGTCGACTGCATCACGTTATACTGGCTTTGTAACACCTAGATTCCCAGCCAGACACACACACACACACACACACACACACACACACACACACACACACACACACACACACACACACAACCATACTCAACTATCCTCCAAGAAGTTCTAAGCCAGTCTAGTTCACTTTGATCACACCAGAGGCATCTATTTAAGCTTAAAGTTCCTCGGTTCGCCTCACCCACAGCGCACATTCACCTGACACTCCACTTACATATCGCTCTGAACCCGCTGCTCCTCCGCCCGTCCCGAGAATGCACCCCTAAATAGACCCATGAGAGTTATATTAGCAAGATGAAGACCCAGATTATTTTGGGTTTGATATATGCATTCTACTTTTCATCCTGAGAGAGAGAGAGAGAGAGAGAGAGAGAGAGAGAGAGAGAGAGAGAGAGAGAGAGAGAGAGAGAGAGAGAGAGAGAGAGAGATTCCAAAAAAACACTTGCCCACTTTCTCACTCTCAGTTTTTTTGCCTTCCTGCTGCAACTTGCAATTACCATCACATGATTTAAGACTGACGCTCCGAGACCCTTAAAAACCTACCCCTTAGAAAATGTTAACCCTTAAAAAACCTTCTATTAGAAAATGTTAAAACTTAAAAACCTTCTCTTAAAAATTGTTAACCCTTAAAAACCTTCCCTTAGAAAATGTTAACCCTTAAAACCTTCCCTTAGAAAATGTTAACCCTTAAAAACCTTCCTCTTAGAAAATGTTAACACTTAAAAAACCTTCCCTTAGAAAATGTTAACCCTTAAAAACCTTCCTCTTAGAAAATGTTAACCCTTAAAAACCTTCCCTTAGAAAATGTTAACCCTTAAAAACCTTCCCTTAAAAAAATCAACCACTGAAAACTGGAAACTATAGAAAACGGATCGCTGGAAAACTCGGAATCTTGAAAAACTGGAATCAAGAACTTGGAATGGAAAACTTACTCTAAATTGCCTGGAATCTTCAAAATGTGGAATCTTGAATACCAGGAATTGACATTACAACTTTTTAAGACATTTATTGATAAAGAAATGTAAACAAAATAGGAAAAAGTGTAAAAAAATAACAGAGTCTTTGTTATTAGAATTGAAAAGCAAACGTCTCTCTCTCTCTCTCTCTCTCTCTCTCTCTCTCTCTCTCTCTCTCTCTCTCTCTCTCATGGAAGCGTGATAAAGAAGAAAGGAGACCAACATATGTATGCAAATGGTATGGAAATTATACAGATGGGCTGATATGTAAATGATATCAATAGCGTTATCTTGCATCATTATGTGAGCCCCAAGCCACACCCCTCGACCCCCATTCCCCTTCAGACCACCGTGGGAGCCTCTACGGGGGAAGGGGCAGGGGGGAGAGAGGATAGGATGGGGAGGGAAAAGGTAATGTGAAAACCGGCATAGGAGAAATATTACAAGACGTGAAATCCAGCGAGAATAGAGAGATAAGAAAGAATAAAGAGAGGAGAGATGATTATGCTGAAAAATAAAAAGAAATCATTGTGAAATAGTGGATACTGTAAAGACACGGACAGATAGAGAGAGAGAGAGAGTGAGAGAGAGAGAGAGAGATGCAGTAACAGTGGGAAGAAATTACGGAAAAAGAATAATAAAATGTAGAATCTATAAATTAAAAACAAGGAAAATTCACAAACGTCTTTCCAGAAAGCAACAAAGGAAAGAAACAAGAAGAAATAGAATAGAACAGGAAGAGAAAAGGAAGCGGTGAAAATAAAGATAAGCAGAAAGAGAGAAAATTAGAGACAATAAAGGAAAAAGACAATCATCCTTCTTTTCCTCCTTCCTTCCTTCCTTCCTTCCACTTCTATCTTCCTCTTTCTCTTCCTTATCTCTTTCCCTTCCTTATCTCCATACAAACAGCACCAGAGCATTGTAATCTTATAATGCCTCTCAAATTGTCACTATCTCTCTCTCTCTCTCTCTCTCTCTCTCTCTCTAGTCATGGTATATCCAATTTTCTCATTACATAGACTATTGTGTTAAAACTATTGGTGGTGACGCAGTGATGTGATGGTGATGCTAATGGTGAGTGATTTGATGCTTTATTGGTGAGCGGGGAGCAGTGGTGATGGTGAATTATAGTGTGTGGTGAAAGTGATGGTTGGTAAAGTGGTTTGTAGTGATAGTGTGGTGATGGCAGGTGTTGATGGTGAGGTATCAATTGTGTGCCTTTTATGTTAGGGAATGGTGATGATAGTGGTGATAGTGATGTAATGAAGTAGTGATAGTGGTGAGATGGTGACGCTGCCTCTACCTGGTAACGCTAATGGTGAGTGATTTGATGCTGTAATGGTGGAGGAGGAGTAGTGATGGTGAATTGTAGTGTGTGGTGATAGTGACGTCAGGTGATGAAGTAGTGATGGTGGGTGGTGAAGTGGTGAAAAGGACAACAGCTGAATAACGATGAAGACCTATAGTAATGACATAAAACAGTCCACAAGACCTTTATAAAACACTAAATTTGTTTCTTTTAATACAGAGAGTGGAATTAAAACAGTTATCTCCACCATTACACCTCTAAAAGCACCGAACGACTTCCAAGTACACATTCACACAGAAACGCAACGATAACAACAACGGAAACGAGAATTATCAAGCGAAATAGAATAAGGTTGTACTCAAAAACGCTTTCCTCTCTCACCGCGACAATTTTCAAAGACTACAGAGACGATTAGCCGAATTCTAAAGACTATTTCTCGTGTTGATAATGCAGAAAACTTGTTAACATGTCACTAGAATTACAGACATATCCTTAACCTTTACAGTACTGGAACGCATTTTTTACCTTCAATTTTGTGTATGATCAGACGAATTTATTTACATTTGGAAGGGTCTATGGAATTTAAAGATTAATGGACACAGTCTCCACTTTTTTTTAATCCCGACATAAGTTTCTGAAGCTATATAAAATCACCAAATAGTAAGCATGATACTGAAGTGATTAAAAACACGTGTCACTTCAACTAGAGTCCCTTGAAAATCGTGACAGTGTAGCTCGGAAGTGCTTCAGATTATGAGCTTTGAATGCACACGAGAAGTAAAAGAGGGAAGGAACACTCGACTCACAGTTCCCACGCAGCGAAAAGGAGCAAGATATTAGAGTGTTAATAGCGGTCGTGTTCCCATTACCCTTCATCGTTGCGTTTTTCCCGAACCGCCTCCGTCCGAGAGCTACAAGACGGACGCTCATTGTCGACTCGTGTTTACTTGAAGACTTATGCACGACGGGAGCGCTAAGCAGGTTGTCTGGCGGCTCTCTGATACCGATCTTACGCTGGGAATGTGTACGGCGTAGCTTGACTCTCTACTAGGGTGTGTAAAGTCCAGGTCTCGTTATGGGTGGTGATTTATTTGTGTTACCTTGTATAGTGTGTTATTGAAAGGTTAAATTAGGTTAGGTAAATAATTAGTTGAGGTTGTCTTGAGTAATGGATGTGTTTTGTTGTGTTTGGATGAGAGAGAGAGAGAGAGAGAGAGAGAGAGAGAGAGAGAGAGAGAGAGAGAGAGAGAGAGAATTACATGGAATAAAGAAAGAGACAAATGAAAAGAATTACATGGATGACGAGACAAATGGAGAATTATGCATTACAAAAGGGAGAAAGAAGAAAGTGTGTGTGTGTGTGTGTGTGTGTGTGTGTGTGTGTGTGTGTGTGTGTGTGTGTGTGTGTGTGTGTGTGTGTGTGTGTGTGTGTGTTATCACAGAGGAAAGGGTGTTGCCTCTCTCATCACGAAGCACAACCAGAGTTTAATGTGGCTAAGGAGGAGGAGGAGGAGGAGGAGGAGGAGGAGGAGGAGGAGGAGGAGGAGGAGGAGGAGGAGGAGGAGGAGGAGGAGGAGGAGAGGAGGAGGAGGAGGAGGAGGAGGAGGAGGAGGAGGAGGAGGAGGAGGAGGAGGAGGAGGAGGAGGAGGAGGAAGACAGACGAGAGGAGAGACTCATGAAACATCGCCTCCTTTCACATCTCTCTCTCTCTCTCTCTCTCTCTCTCTCTCTCTCTCTCTCTCTCTCTCTCTCTCTCTCTCTGAATTAGACACAGCTTCCATTTCGGCCTAGTTTCAAAATTTTTAATACCAGGTTGCTTAGGCCTCCCAGTGATTTAGTGGCTGCGAGTGCTGGTAAATTATTTTAAAGGAGCCTCGTTCATCTCCTGAGGTCTCCTTCATCACGCCGCGCGCCACGACTCTCCCTCGCTATTAATCTGCTTTGCCGCCAACACCTGACGCGGCCACTCACGAACTCCCACTACAGAAAGCTACAGTGGTCAGGTCATCTCCTCAACGCATCTTCCTGTGTCTCTTCTCCTTTTCTCTCTCTGTCCTCGTTACCTTAACCCCTTTTCAGTACCATGACGAGTTATCATATTCATTCTGCTTACTATTTGGTGATTTTATACAGCTTCACAAACTCATGGGGGGATTGAAATAATGCAGATTGTGGCCATTAATGTTTTGAGCTCCATACAGCTTTCTAATGTCAATAAAATGGTCTAATCATACCCAAAACTCAGGGTAAAAATGTGCTGAAGGGTTGAACTGAAGCAGCCATTCAGAAACACTCACTACAACAAACTATAATTGTCAGTCTTCCCTCCAATGCATCCTTACTTCTGAGTCTCTTTTCTCCCTTTTTTTCTCTCTGCTTCTGATTTTAACCTGACGCGGCCGTTCACGAATAGCCACTACACAAAACCACAATACCGAGGTCCTCTCTCTCCAGTGCATCTTTCTTTCTTATTCTCTTTTTCCCATTTTTTTTTATCTCTTAACTTTAACCTCATTTCATCTTCCTTAGCTTCTTTTCTCCGTTTTTCTCTCATCTAGATTAACTTAACCTAACATGACATAATCGAACCTCACTGCATCTTCCTTAGCCTCTTTACCTTTTATCTCTCATCTAGATTAACTTAACCTAACCTAACTTAATGTGACCTAACCTTTATGAACTACCCCACACAAAACTGCAGTGTTGAGGTGCACTTTTCATTTCAACCTCCTTAGACTCTTTTCTCCTATTTTCCTCTCATCTAACTCTTAACCTTAACTAAAATACCAAATACCAGTGTGTCTCCTTTATATTCCCTTTCCTAAATGTATAATTAACTCACTACTTATTTTCTTTTCTCCTCTTTTCCTCTTATCTTACTCAAATATAACCTATCATAACATATCAGTCTGTCTCCTTTACATTTCCCTCCCTATGTGTACAATCAACCCTCTAATTTCACAACTACAACTGGAAAAACACGAGGCCACAGACAGGACGGCAGGAGGGACAAGAGACGCCCTCCAGCCAGATTACAGACAGAGAAGCAGAGCAGAGCAGGATTCAGACAGAGGAATGTGTATTGTCTGGGTGTTATTTCCTGAGTGAGGGTGAGACGAGCGCTTCCCAGGACCTTTAACCTGTTTTTTCCACCTGCACGAGTTCTGGATCTGGGTCAGGTGGACTAGAGGGACTTAAATTAAAGGTAACCCGAGAAGAGAGGAGATGAGAGGAAGAGGAAGATAGACAATTCAATAAGAGGGTTTCTACATATTCATTAGACTACACACAGACTTTTCTCTCTCATTCAGTAACTCTCACAGCATTTGGTCATTCACTTACCAATAGACAAAGTGGTACGAGACTCTTCAATATTCAGTAATTCTCATATCCATTTGGTCACTTACTAATGCAATAAGAGGATTTTTACATATCAATTACACTAAACACAGACTTTTCTTCCTCAGCAATTCTCACAGTCATTTGCTCATCCACTTACCAATGTATGAGGTGAGTGATGGGTTAAAGTCACTCATACATCAAAGGGAAGTAAAAGGGAATCGTCTTGTTTTCCTCAGTTATAATGGTAGAAGATAGAAACATGCACTCCTTTCTTCATCAATGTAAGCACACAAAAATGATGGACAGATGGAGTTTATTGACCAAAATAGATAGATAGATGGATAGATAGAGAGTTTATTGACCGAAATAGATAGATAGATGGACAGATAGAGAGTTTATTGACCAAAATAGATAGATAGATGGACAGATAGAGAGTTTATTGACCAAAATAGATAGATAGATGGATAGATAGAGAGTTTATTGACCGAAATAGATAGATAGATGGACAGATAGGGAGTTTATTGACCAAAATAGATAAATAGATGAACAGAGAGTTTATTGACCAAAATAGATAAATAGATGAACAGAGAGTTTATTGACCAAAATAGATAGATAGATGGACAGATAGAGAGTTTATTGACCAAAATAGATAGATAGATGGATAGATAGAGAGTTTATTGACCAAAATAGATAGATAGATGGATAGAGAGTTAATTGGCCACAAATTGGTATCTAACTGTTCCTTAATTCTCCGCTCGTTCCCCTGAAGGCGTTGGTGCTCGGTCTTATCTTGAACGAGTCGCTTATGTTCAGCCTAAAGTACTCATTAAAAAAAGGAACGTGGTCCGCCTTATCCTACCTGTCCTTTAACATTCCTTTGTCACCTTCTCCATCGCCTTATTTGAATAATTGCCTTCTTATCTCCTTTATATCCTTCATTTAGCATTTTTTTCACTCCTTTATGATTTCTCCTCTTCGCCTCTCCATTTATTATTCTTCCTCCATATACCAAGCTTTCTCTCTCTCTCTCTCTCTCTCTCTCTCTCTCTCTCTCTCTCTCTCTCTCTCTCTCTCTCTCTCTCTCTCCATTCATTACCCCTGTCACTTCGTATATCATCTTTTACTCTATCTCTCTCTCTCCTACAGCGCAAACAACCCCTTCTTTACCCCCACTTAAACCTTCTCCCCAAATCTCTTCCCCCAGGCCTTCCCCATACAGTCACAGCTCCCCTACGCCCCTGAGCCTCTCCCACGACACCCCTCCTGACACCCCCGCAGCGACAGCCATAATAACTACCCCTGTAACCAGCGCCGTCGTAAGCATCCCCCTTAAGTCAATTCTTCTCTATCCGTCTGTCTCTCCCCGTCTCGTCCATCCTTCTACCTAAACTTGGGATGCTAATCAGACCCCATCGTCCTCCGCCCATCATTTTTCACCCCCATCAGTCACAAACGATTGATCAAAATTACTCCACCGTCTCTTCGTGTTTGTATGGTCTCTCTCTCTCTCTCTCTCTCTCTCTCTCTCTCTCTCTCTCTCTCTCTCTCTCTCTCTCTCCATGACTATTTTTTAAGGCCACAGAGATGATTAACGTGGTTTTTAAGAGTGTTCCTTCAGTTAATAATATAAAAATCTTGTCAATCTGCCTCTACAACTGTAAAAACACCTTAAAAATCGTGTTTATTTCCCTGTATTCAGAAACACGTTGCTCTCTCTCTGTTTCTCTATGGCCATTTAAAAAATTATTAGCGAGGGTTTTAAGAGTGTTTTTTCTGTTAATAATGTAGAAATCTTGTCACTCTGCCTCTAGAATCGTAAAAATACCTTAAAAATACCGTGTAATTTAAATAAAGCCTTTTGAAATAGTGAAGGTGAAGCACAGAAGCGTGTGTGAGAATACGAATCTATGTCACCCTCAGGAACACAAAGGAAAAGAAAGGAAGAATAAATACCACTAGACTTCTATCCCTGTTTGAGGAGTTAAGTTATCTAAATAGGTGAAGGATAGAGAGTAAAGGATAAAGAAGAACTGCAGGTGTGTTAGGGTGGCTATAACACACGCTTCCTTGTGTCAGGGTGAAGGGTGAGAAGGGTGAAGGAGAGTGCGAGAGAGAAACCAAGAGAAGAGACAAAAAAAAAAAAAAAAAAGTGGTGTTTTGAGTGATGTCTTCCTCTCACGCTCTGTTATGGAATTATACCACCGATCATTCCGCTTCTTTTCTATTTTTTTCTCTCCTCTCGGTAAGGTAGTGAAGAAATACATTTACATCTATGCAGGTAAAAATAACGGGAGACTTACCTGGCTGAGGTCACCAGGTGTTATGACACAGCGAGACGGTAAGGGTCAGAAGGAAAGGGGAATGGAGGGGAGGAGAGAAGAGGAGGAGGGAACGGAAAAGAGGTGAAGGAATTGAAAGTAGATAAAAGAGAAGGGTATCAAAGGAAAAGAAGAAAAAAGGAAAGGAAAAGGAAAGGAGATGAAAAGAAAGGATGGGAATGGAAAAGAAAGGAAAGGAAAGAGAAAAGGAAGAAGGGAAGGGGAGAAGGTAAGATTCGGAAGGAGAGAGAAAAGGAGGGAAGGAAAGAAGAGGAGGGAACGGAGGAGAAGAGGTGAAGGAATGGAGAGAAATGAGATAAAAGGGAAGGATATCAAGGAAAAATGAGATGAAATACTGAAAATGTCGAAAAAAATTGAACTTGTGTGGAAAAAAAATTAAAAGTGTGAGGGAATGATATGCAAGACGAGAAACGAGAGGAAAGAAAATGAAATGAAGGAAATAATCAACGGTGTGAAAATGGCAAGAAAGAAAACAGTAAAAAAATAACAACTTGGATAAATAACTGTGTGAATTGTATTTTTTTTTTTTCAATCTCTCGCTCTTTTTTCAACTATTTTTTCTTGTATTTTTTTTGCCTTCGTGTGCCCCCTGTTAACACACACACACACACACACACACACACACACACACACACACACACACACACACACACACACACTATAACATACATTGAACACGAAGAATTATGCAGTACATTAGAATTTTAGTCCACAAATAACTGTTTTATCGATGAATTCGTAGATATATGAGTCTTGTTATCCTCCTCCTCCTCCTCCTCCTCCTCCTCCTCCTCCTCATCGTATGCTTCTGCTATGACCCCTTCAGTATCAGTTCTCCAATCATAGCACAACGTATTATCAACATTGAGAATCCAAAGGTCCATTTTTGCTGCAGTTTTAATGGCAGACTCAGCCTTTGCGCGTATTACCAAATTACATCTTGCCAACAGACGCTCGTAAATCAGGTGTGGGAAGCGTTCAGCAGCTTAACAAAGGTGTATCAGTAATATTTCTCGCTCCTCCCGCCGCCTTGATATCTTTCCAAGCATCGCAGGGATAATTCTAGCCGCCAGAAGTTGGGAGTTTCATTTCTCACTGTTTATCTTAAGGAGGGGCATAGCTCTCTCTCTCTCTCTCTCTCTCTCTCTCTCTCTCTCTCTCTCTCTCTCTCTCTCTCTCTCTGGTGGGGTACTCTTTTGTGTGTGTGTGTGTGTGTGTGTGTGTGTGTGTGTGTGTGTGTGTGTGTGTGTGTGTGTGTGTGTGTGTGTGTGTGTGTGTGTGTGTGTGTGTGTGTGTGTGTGTGTGTGTGTGTGTGTGTGTGTGTGTGTGTGTGTGTGTGTGTCTTTCATTTCACGTGTTTCTCTTTCCATTTCTCTGTTTGCCATCTTCCTCCTCATCACGAGCATCTTCACTTTATCATGAACATTCAACTAAACTTTCAACCTCATAGGAAAAGAAGAAAGAGACAAAAATAAGGTCCTGAAATGATACACAAAAAAATGAAGGAAAAACAATGTAGGAAAAGATATAATTCAACTGAGGTATGCATTGCCCTAAATATTTTCATCCTTTCACTTAGTACCAATCTCATTCCTGCACTAACATCTCAAGTAAATGTCACAAGCTACCCTAACATACTTTATCTTTACCTAACTATTTTAACATAACCTAATTCTACCTTATTTTAACCTATTCTAACTTAAGCTACTATTATTTCATGCATTCTAACTAAATCTCACCTAACCTAACCTAACCTACTTCATCTATACCTATTCTAATATAACCCAATTTTACTTTACTTTAACCTATTCTAACTTAAGCTACCATTATTTCATTCATTCTAACAAAATCAAACCAAACTTAACCTAACCTAACACAGAACAGCATAATACTCACCCTAACACAACCTAACATTACTTAAACCACACCTGAAGTATTAAATTAACTTATAAGAAAAGGTTCAGAAAAGAGATCACAATACCACAGTGACACAAGACCAGTAATCCTTCACCTAATTCTCGTCTTCCCCAAATCACAGCCATTTCATATTACCTGCATATTACTCGTCTCCCTTCCACCTCCGGCTCACATCCTCCCGCCAGACCGTCACCACGAGCTCATTTGCATAACAGGTAAGCCGGAAACTAGTGCATGCCTATCCCTACGAATCTATTCCCAAGACACGTAGGTTAAATGTAGCGATTAGATGACAGGCAGATATAAGATAAGGATGCCGGGAGAATATTAATCATTGTAGGTCAGAATGGTTGACAGTGGACACAATTGGCTAAAGGTAGAATAGGTGAGTGTTGCCATATGACTGAGTTGATGGGTGGAGGTTTAAGTGGGTTGGGTTAGGTTACGTTAGGTTTAGGTAAGTTAGGTCAAGATAGGTTAGCTTAGGTTAGGTTAAGTTAAGGTAAATTACGTCAAGATAGATTAGGTTAGGTGAGGTTAAGGTAAGGTTAGGTTAGGTTAGGTTAGGGTAAATTAGGTCAAGATAGGTTAGCTTAGGTTAAGCTAAGTTAAGGTAAATTACGTCAAGATACATTAGGTTAGGTTAGGTTAGGATAAGATAACATTGGGTAAATTAGATAAAACAAAACAGAAATATAATTGGGTAAAAAGAATAAAGGAGCTGAACACACATCCACCTGCCACTTCTATCCATTTTCCCACTCCACCTCCATAAAATTCCCACAAAAACACCACAAAAAGAACGAAAACAAAAAAAATACATAAAACTGAAGAAAAAAAGAATAAGATAACTATACACACATCCACTAACCACTCCCATCCACTGTCCAACTCCACCTCCACATGTATCACTCCTTCCACCGCCGTCAAAGGATGAAATTCCCTCAAAAACACCACAAAGGAAGTGTCTTGGAGGATCGCACATCTCCACACCTCCCGCCGGTCTCTGATTTAAGCCGACGAGCAAAAAAAATCTATTAAAATCCGTAAAAGAGAAACCCAATAGTGAGAGAGGAGAGTGAGAGAGTGAGAGGGAGGGTGCAGAGGGCAAGCCATTACCATACCCAGACCTCCACCCTTCCCTCTGGCCACTACCTTTCTCCTCCTCCTCCTCCTCCTCCTCCTCCTCCTCCTCCTTCTCCTTCTTCTCCTTCTCTTCTTCCTCCTATTCCAACTCATCTTCCATCTTCTTCCTCTCTTTTTTCTTTCTTTTTTTCTTCTCCTGAGTCTATATTTCCTGTTCTTGCTGTCTTCTTTTCGTTTTCCCTCTAATCTTTACATTTTTCCTTCTTCTTCTTTCTATCTTCCTCTCTCTTTTTCTCTCTTTTTTCTTCCCTTGCCACATTTCCTGTTCTTGCTTTCTTCTTTTCGTCTTTCTTCTAATCTTTGCATTTTTTCCTTCTTCTTTCTCTTTTCTTCTCTAATCTTCTACTATTTTCCCGGTTCTTGCTCTTCTTTTTACTTATCATCTTACTTCGTCTTCCTCTTCTTACTCACAGAACTTAAGAAAAAAATCTATAAATGGAGAACATGAACACGCAAATTCCCTTTAAACTAAACAATTTTCCTTACAACAAGTTTATGCATTCTTTCTCCTCCTCTCCTCTTCCTCTTCCTCCTCTTTCCTGTACCTTTTCACATATATACTTAGCTAAATTACATCCAGGTTAGACTAGGTGAGAGGAGGAAAAACATGAGGCAAGAGGAAAAGACGAAATGCAGAGGAGTAAAGAACGAGGGAGAGAAAATTTAAACACGTGTATGAGGAAGAGGTTCATTGGAGGAGACGTGTACACCAAGACCAATGACGTGTAATAAGAGAGAGAGAAAACACACGAAAGGAGTAAGGTTCGTAGAAGAGGAGGAGGAGGAGGAGGAGGAGGAGGAGGAGGAGGAGGAGGAAAAAAATTGGCAGACAGACACTTGTATATGATGGTCAGAGTTGAAATTGAAGTTGTAAAAAGGAAAGAATGATGAGGAAAAAACAGCATCTTGTACCTAATGTTTAGAAATGTCATACCTCTTCATTTTATTTACCTAAACTCAACACAAGCATAAAAAATAGATAATAACAATAAAAAAAGATGATGACTCCTATTATCATTAAAGGAGTCGACTTTTTAATTATCTATTGCACTTTTTAGGGACTGGCACCTCAGTGGGCGTTTTTATCTAACACCATTTTTTGTTGCCCTTGGTCGTTTATCCATCTTACACAAGAAAAACAAACTTAACCTACCCACACACACACACACACACACACACACACACACACACACACACACACACACAGTTTCCAAGCGTGAGAAAGTGAAACATGTATAAATTAAGCCTCCAGACACTCATAAATTGTAAACTGGACGGCACACACTAAGATACACCATAGGGAAGTTTTCTACGAAGGTTAAAAGGTTGACACACGCTTATTGACACGAGGGTTAACTGCTGTTGTTACTCCTCGCCCTAAAAGTTACAGATCGACTCACTTATTTACTATTTACTTCTCCCTAAGGCGTCTTTCTCCTCTACGTTGAAATAAACAGGAAGAAAAGAGAGTACTGAGTTATCAAGGTTATACGCGAGGGAGGTTTATGATTTAAGGCCCACGATTTCTTTGGCCTACTAATACAGAGCCTTAACTTTGAAGCTAAACGTACTATAAGGAAAGGAACACTTGACCTTAAGAAAACAACGAAAAATTTCTCCATTGTTTTCCTTTTTCAGCTCCAAAATCTGACCTTCCGTATTTTTTTCCCCTTTTTTCACACGTTTAGTGAAAATATTCATGTTGCGATCATTTGAACGATCCTAAACGCCAAAAGAACTGAAATATGTACTAAACTTAATGGAAAGTGCAACAGATTAAACGTCACAGGCCGTTCCTTACAAAGCTGAAAAACTAGAGAGCCATTAATCATAACAGCAAAACAACGTAAACTTCTTCACACAACCCAAAAACAAGATCATCAATAAACCCATACCACAAAACCACAAAACACGCCGTAAATCCTGCAAAACTAACGCCTGTATTCAGAAATGCCTTTCCCTCTCACTACAACAATTTTCCAAGGCCACAGAGAGAACTAGTCGGGTTATCAAGACAGTTTCTCCTCTTAATAAACTATAAATCTTGCCAATCTATCACAAGAACCACAAAAATGCTCTTCAAAATACGATTAGAAATAACTAGCCAGATTTTTAAGACAGTCTCTCTTTTCAATAAACTAATGAACTAAAAATCTTCAAATTCATCACCAGAAACATGAAAATATTCTTAAAAACATGAGTAGACACAACTAGCGAGGTTTTTAAGACAGTTTTCCTCTTAACAAACTAAAATCTTACCAACATATCACCAGAACCATAAAAAACACTCCTAAACACGAGGATCTTCAACTGGAGCCTTTGGAAAGCAGTGATGGTGAAAGTAAAGCGTTTCAGAATACATGACACATGACACATGACATATCCTACAAGAACTCCCACACATCGTATTCCTTCACAGTCCACACATACATCCACCTTTACCCCATCCTGTAGTCTGCCTGGCCGCCCACAGCCACGCACATGTAGGTGATCGATGCTATTGGCGTAATACTCTTCTTTCCTGGAGCCTCAGCGCCGACACAATGCAAACTCTAATCAAGGTAAGTGACGGAGCTTCGGGAGGTGAAGGAGGAGGGACGAGGAAGCGAGGGGAGGATGTGAGGCGCTCTCAACCCTCACAGGCCCAAAGGGGAGTTTAATTACCGCGGCTGCTTAGCGCTCTGGTCCTCTGAATGCCCTTTGTAACAGGGTGAGGCACGCGTCGAAGCAACATATGTTAATTAGAAACATTCACAGCGTCCTTCCTCTTCTTCCCCTTCGCTTCTATCTCCCTAAAAGTATTCATGTTTTATTAGTGTTTAGTTAAGGTTTTTATATGTTCTAATATGTAAGTGGTTTTTTTGTGTTGTTGTGGTGTTTTAGGTGTAGTGAGTGTGACAATCAATGGAAATGTTTAGTTGTTACAAAGATATTTCAAGGTTAAAAGCATTCATGTTTTATTAGTGTTTAGCTATGATTTTTTTGATAGATGTTCTAATATGTAAGTGTGTTTGTCTTCTGGTGTTGTAGGTGTTTTAAATGTGAAGTATCTAAGCAAATGTTAAGGGGCTGTTACAATGATATTTCAAGGCATACAACTTCTTCTCATGACCAGAAAGGATACTACAAATAAAATCACCTGCGCCATTAATGGGTGGAACCTTAACAGTCTCATGTACTCTTCAAGTTACCTAAAGGCGCTATAGGCCAGGACATAAAAAAAAGACTGTATTACTTCTAAGTGTTCCTGTATTGATCCAGCTTTATATACTTAGAGTTTTGGCTTTAATATATTCACAAAACTAACACTGCGGGATGTTATGAAGATATTCCGAGATAAACAACTTTTTTCCTTAACTATAAAGTAAAGAAAATTATTTTTACATGTTTCTCAATTGATGTAGCTAGAGTTTTGGCTTTTACATAATCACGGAACTAAAAATTAATATAAGACTGATGAAATAACACACACACACA
>NC_059276.1:9157775-9175275 GCF_017591435.1 Portunus trituberculatus
CATCTCCGCGGCCTGGGGGAGTGGGGCGCGGCGTAGCGGGGCGTAGCGGGGCATAGCGGGGAGTAGCGGGGAGTAGCGGGGCGCGGTGGGAGGGCCAAGCCTGAGGGAAGGTGCGGAGTGGCGTGTGAGGGCCGACTGGGAAGGAAAGGTAGATAAAACGGTGAACTGAAAGGAGTAGAAGAGTTGGAAAGAATGTAATAGTGGGTGAATAAAGGAAATGACAGCCATGTTTCTAAATTTGTGGTATAAAGAGAATAGGAAGGAAAATACAGGAAGGAATGACGGAAATAGAGACTGAAAATACAGGAGGGAATGACGGAAATAGACTAAAAATCACCTATAATTCAAAAATCATTGGTTGAAACTCGAAAAAAAGAAAAAAAAAAGCAGAGAGGCAGAAAACACCAATAATTTCAGTAAATCAATAAAAAAATCAATAGAAAAAAATAAATGATATACGTACGAGGGAGGTATCGAGGCATTTGCTCTCTAATTTTCGCTGACGTTTTTCCCTTTGTAGAGAGCCAACACTCAAGTGGGCTTTTTTTTTATCTTTTCTTTTTTCACCCTTGGCTGGCTCTCTTCCCTTCATAAAAAGAATAAGAATAGAAATAGAGGCACTAAACTCCCCAATCCTAACAAGCAAGCACAAATTAGTTTCAGAGAGACAAGAGAGACGAATGGAAAAGGTTAGGAGACAGAAACCATTGTCCTGCAGTGGAATTATAGAGACTGATACTCATGATAAAGCCGAGGACTACTTGAGACAGAGACAAAAACAAAACAATGAAGTGATTAGCCCAAGTGCCCTGCTGACCAATTAAGGGCCGGGACACTGATTTACTGACTTTAGGGGAGTTCTCATGCATGGAGGAAGTTGTGCGTGGCGAAGACCGTGAAGGGGCGAGGCAGATGAGGGAACACAGGCAGAGTTTGGGCTAAGTTCACTAGTCTGGAGAAGGTATTGGGCAGCGAGGCGAAGTTTGCGGAGATTGTAGAGGTTGTGGGTAAGCTTAGCAAGGGTGAGGGAGACTGAGAGGCGGAGGAGCGGGCAGGGAAAGACGTGGGAAAGCTGGAGAAAGTTTGGGGAAGCTAAGGAACATGAGTGGAACCTGTGGGCAAATATCACAGGGCTGGGAATGAATGAGGTAGATAAGGGAAGAAAATAAATAGTGAGGCGAATGGAACCTGAAAAAAAAAGTGGTATGGAAATTAAATAATGAGGATTAACAAGTAAGGGAAGGCTAGTGAAAAAAGAAGAGAGATAAAGACACAAGGATTAGTTAGGAAATGAATGAAATGACTGAGAAAATATATGGGCCTGGAAAACCTATAACTAATTAATAAAAAAAGGCAGAAAAGCACCTCAATAGGACTCCTTTTCTTAATTTCCATTATCGTTGAAGAGTAGCATTGCATACACAGAAAAAAAAAAAACTCAGAAATGCTAGGAGAGGACGAGAAAAGCATGGGGAGACTTACAGGAGTGTGGGAATGAATGAGGAAGTCTTGGAGAGAATATGTGTGGCCAACAGAGGCCGATTAGAAAGTGCAATATGATGGGGGAGCTAAAATATACTACGGAAGGCTGGGAAGGTTGTGAAAACCTGGAAAAAAGCTGGGGAGAGCTGGGAAAGGCTGGGGAAAGCTGGAGAAGGATGGTGAAGGCTGGGAAAGTTTGGGGAAGGCTGGGAAGGCTGGGGAATGCTAGGGAGAGCTGAGAAAAACTGGCAAATGCTGGGAAAGGCTAGGTACAGCTGAAAAAGGCTGGGGAAAGGCTGGGGAAGGCTCGAAATTAGTAAAGAAATCTTGTAGCGTTTGATATTTCTACACGAACGATGACAGGAGTGGAAAATAAACCAAACACCTGTCAGAAGATAGAAACGGATTTTTTACAGGTACGGTTTAACAGAATGGACGTTACCTGACGCCAGAGGGAGAGAAAGAGAAGGAGAAATAGGAGAAGTTTAAGAGACAACCAAAGAAGGAGTGTAGTGACCAAAAAAAAAGGAGAAAGAAGGCAGTGTAAAAGAATCAGCGATAAAGGTGAAAGGAAGAAAAACACGAGGCACGGAGGAAAGGAGAGAGGAAGAAAGACGAGGTGGGAGTAAGAGGCGGCTCATGTTGTGGCCTCCGCGTGTCAACAGACTGACAAGGTGTTCTTAGGCCAGTTCTCGTGACCTGTGCAGGTGCTCCAGAACACCTGAGGACGGCGTTAGCTTACCTGTTTCCGTGCTGCAGGAGGGAGGGAGGGAAAGAAGGTCAAGAGGAGGAGAGAGAAGAGAAGGAGGAGGAGAAGAAAAAAGGAGCAAGAGCTGTTTTTATAGAGAGAGAAAAGGAGGAGAAGGAAGAGGAGAAAGGAGAAGAAAGAAGAGAAAGAAGAGTAGCTGTGTTATTTAGAGAGAGAGAGAGAGAGAGAGATAAGGAGGAGAAGGAAGAAGAGAAGGCAGATTAACTTTTTAGAGAAAAGAGAAGAAGGAGGAGAAAAAAAAGAAGGGAAGGAGAAATAAATGTCTTTTTAGAGAGAGAAGAGAAGAAGGAGAACGAGGAGAAGGAGGAAGAGAAGAAAGAAGAGCTGTTTTTTTTAAAGAGAGAAGAGAAGGAGAAGGATAAGAAAGAACAAGAGAAGGAAAAAGAGAAGGAAGAATAACTGACTTTTTAGAGACAAAAGAAGGAGAAGGAAGAGAAGGAAGAGAAGGAAGAATAGATTTTTTAGAGAGAGAAGAAAAGGAGACGGAGAAAAGAAGGATAAAAAAGGAAAAAGGCTATTATTTTTTCTTAGAGGGAAAAATAATAAAAAAATACGTAAAAAAAGTAAAACAATCATAAAAACGGAAGGAAAATAAATAAAAAAAATGGGAAACACAAAATCTTTCAAATTTTCACTAGCCGATGACTCCAGCACGAATACAACAATGCGATCACATTTTCTACACTCAAATAAAGAGAAAAATAAGACATGACAGCTTCAACCGTAAGTTAATATCAAGTAAAGTAACCCCTAAATCTATAAAGCGTAGAGAGAGAGAGAGAGAGAGAGAGTGAGAGTGTGTGTGTGTGTGTGTGTGTGTGTGTGTGTGTGTGTGTGTGTGTGTGTGTGTGTGTGTGTGTGTGTGTGTGTGTGTGTGTGTGTGTGTGTGTGTGTGTGTGTGTGTGTGTGTGTGTCTGGCATGCAAAAAACGAGGCTGCAAACGAGTAACAAAGATTAACAGGGAGGAAATTTGCTGGTGTGTTGTGGGGAATGACAAAACGCAATCAGGGAGTGACGTAAGAGAGAGAGAGAGAGAGAGAGAGAGAGAGAGAGAGAGAGAGAGAGAGAGAGAGAGAGAGAGAGAGAGAGAGAGACGCCCATGATATCGTGACGGCAAAGAATGAGAACCAGGCAGCGGCAATTGGCACTCATGGCGTCACAAAAACATCACTTCAACACCCGTCACCTCTCCCGCTACCTCCCGTCATCCACTCCTCCCCGTCACCCCAATCGTGAGACTCCCCCCCTCTCCTCCCTTACATCGCATCTCCCAGCCTTTCATCTCGCATCACTTCACACATTTCAAGTAGTAAGTTAGATAGACAGGTATAGAGGAAAGTCTCTTGTTCTCGTGTTTTCTCCTTGTTCTCTCTCTCTCCCTCGCTCTTTACCTCTTTCTCTCTCGCTCTTGGGCAAACTGCAGAGACCGATCTTACCTCCAGCCTGATCCCATGACTGAAGGGCCTTACCTGTCCGCCAACACTGCTAATAAGGCCACTCACCTGAAAAGACAGGAAATACAAATAAATAAAACATAAACACCAATATATATACCTTCACACACACACACACACACACACACACACACACAGTTCACTAAATTCTTCACGCTTTTTCGCCTCAAGCATAAAATTATCCGCCATTAGATGACCACAAGGAAGAGTGAAGAGAAGGAGCAAGAAAAAGAGACGGTAGGGAAGGTGGAAGGGAAGGAAGAGGAGGAGGAGTAACTGTGACGAGTAAGAGCAAGCATATTTCGAGAGAACCGTCCGTAGACTTTCTGTGGTTTGAAGGAAGGAAGGTTTGGTGTTAGTGATGATGGTTAGTGACTGGAAAATAGCACATGTGAGGGAGCAGAGAGGGAAGTGAGGCGTCTTGACCACTCTGACCACAAGGAGTAAGTGTTGCAAGACACGTGAAACAAGAGGAAGTGAAAATTAGACGCTGAGATAAAGTTATATGGATTGACGTGAGAAGTGGAGATGTGTTGTTGGTTAATAGAGTTAATAGAGTAAAAATAATAGAACAAAATGAGTAAATTAATAGAGTAAAATATGAAAAGTACATACGAAAACAGAAACCATTAAAAAATCAAGCTAAACATGAATTGATAAATAAAAAAAAGCAAGAAAGGCGATCATTCGTAATTAAATATATAGAAAAGTACATTAAAATAAATAGAAACACAAAAATAAAGGTAAATTCAGTACCTCACCATATTAAAATCACTCTTTCCTACCCTACACACACACACACACACACACACACACACACACACACACACACACACACACACCATCCAAACCATCTTAACACTTTCTCACCCTTTCATCCCCTTTACCTGTCACACACCGTCTCCTCACACACCCTCACCTTTCATCACCACTCCCATACCTGCTCATTTCATCTCTGCACACTCTTAAACTCTTATCACCTGCAACAGATCATCTCCAGGTGACGTGTCCTCTACTCCATCACACCTGAGTTCCTGGCCAGGTAAGAGGGAGGGGTGGAGGGAGGTAGGGGGACACCGTGACGCCCCCTCTGCCACCTGGATCATTATTAGTCTACGTTACTGCTACCTGAGTTCACCTGCAAGTCACCCTCAGGCTTACTTGCCAGAGCGGAACGTGTGTGTGTGTGTGTGTGTGTGTGTGTGTGTGTGTGTGTGTGTGTGTGTGTGTGTGTGTGTGTGTGTGTGTGTGTGTGTGTAATATGGTAGAACCGGTGTTATATTCTGAACCAATACTTAAATAACAGTAATGAAAAGAAATGGAGGTTGAAAAAACTGGAATTACGATGAGAAAAACCAGAGAGAGAGAGAGAGAGAGAGAGAGAGAGAGAGAGAGAGAGAGAGAGAGAGAGAGAGAGAGAGAGAGAGAGAGAGAGAGAGAGAGAGTTGGAGAGAAGATGGAAAAAAAGTGCTACCTTCCAACCTTTCCCGGACACCCACGCTCACCTGCCCATCCTCACCTGCCCTCCCTCCCCCATCACCTTCCTTCCTCTCACCTGGGCAGGGTCGTGACGCTCACCTGGCCATTCCCCGCAGGTAATGGCCAAGTCTAATTCAACACGACACATCACTTTCGCCTCTCCCTTTTGTCTAACTGGACTCGCTGTTTTAGCATTGGCATCCCTCCATCATGGCTGTACTTCAATCATTCCTTTATTAAGCCAATGCCAGCCAAGACACACACTTCCCGCTCCGCCAGGCAATTGTGGCTTTCATGTTAGGTTAATGTAGAAAAGATGTGTGTGAATGTGTAGGAATGTTTCAGGAATTGTTCGTTTGTACGTTTTGATTGAAAGGCAAGTTTTTCTTCACTGTTTGAATAAAAAATGTAAAGAATAGGGAGTGAATACGCACGTTTTCAGAAAGTCTACGTGTCTGTTCATTATACAAGGATTTTTTGGGGAAGATAAAAGTGACAAGCCTGTTTTTTTGCAAGGAATACAAGGCTAGTGGTGATGAATTAAGTCTGCCTCTACACTCCCTTAACTCTGCCTTGCCTTGTCCATCAGTGTCAAATCCCATGATCTTCTGACTCTCTCCCTGCAACACTGACAACAGACTTTCCAACAGGATTTGATATAGAAGGAAAAGATTAATTAGGGAGAAAGTCTGTTATGTTTCTCGACTATTGCCTCTAACCATTCACTATTAATCCCTTCAGTACTGGGATGCATTTTTACCATGAGTTTGGACATGACTAGATGATTTTATTTACATTAAAAAGGGTCTATGGAGGTCAGATTAATGGCCAGAGTCTACACCATTCTAATCCCCATGTTTGTGAATCTGTATAAAATCATCAAATAGTAACCAGAATGGATATACAAAACGTGTCATGGAACTGAAGTTGTTAATCATGACAGCACGTTGACCCTTCACTTGCAAGACACACGACGCTTCATTTTACAAAGCCAAATAAAAAAAAGCAGGAAAGTGTGTTGTAAAATAGTGGTGAGGAAGAGAAGAGGAGTTAATGTCACAGTTCATTAAGAAGATTATACTGCATGACGAAGAACACTCAAAGAAAATAAAGAAAAGTTCTAAATAAAAGCTAAAATCAACACACAACAAAAACATGAAGAGAAGAGCAATTTTCAGATCAGAATTACTATTGACAGCAACAGCATCGGTATTGTAAAGGCACGCCAGAGGAACAAAAGGAGAGTTGTGAGAACCCCCCAGTCCCTCCATGCACCTCTAGCGAAGACCACCACGAGGGGCACACTGGAACCTGACTGTTACGCCCCACAATACTGGGACACATTTTTATCATGAGGTTTGGATGTGATAAGACGATTTTATTTACACTAGCAAGCTTCTATGGAGGTCAGAAGGTTAATGGTCCAAAGTCTTCACTATTTTAATACCCCACATGAGTTTCAGAAGCTGTATCAAGTCGCCTAATAGTAACCAGAATAAATACGAGGACGTGTCACGGTACTGGAGGGGTTAACCGTTAAGGGAACAAAGTGAATATTCCTCCAGCTCCCTCAAGAACGACAAGCAATACTGAGACAAATTACACCTTTCGAGAAACGTAAATATAATACACAAGAACGAAAGGGAAAGGAAAACAGGCTAATCTTCCCACGAAACCAAGAAAATAAAGAAATATAAATGAAATCTCGTAATGTAGTGAAATTTTGATAAGGGAAATGGTGAAACTATTAAAAAAAATCACTCACGAAAGGGAAACGTTGTGACAGTAATAATAACGAACGAAAACGGAAGGAAAACGAGTGAATCTTTACGAAATCAATCGCTCCGTAAAGAAAATAAAGAAAAAATAAAAAAAAATGTTTTCTGAATACGAAAATGATGAAAAAATATATAAATAGAAAAGTAATAATAAAAATAGTGATAATAAAAAAATAACAATAATAATAATAACTGGTGTTGCAAATAGAGACAAGTAATGGATCCCTAACACACTGAACTGAATGGCGGCTCAGAGTGCGTTGTCACCGCGACACACTTACTGATGGAGGCTTCAGTGAGAGCGACAAGCAAACACACCCACTGCTGGAGTGTGTGGCAGAATCTAATATCCACACACACGAGAGAGAGAGAGAGAGAGAGAGAGAGAGAGAGAGAGAGAGAGAGAGAGAGAGAGAGAGAGAGAGTAATAAACACCACCTGAACACCCACCCACACCGTGAAATAAAATAAAGACGAGACAAAAACGCAGCAAATTTCACTTACCAACATTGAAAAGCAGAATAACCTGAGGAAAAAGTAGAGTATGAAGTAAGAAAAAGAGGAGTGGCGGAGCACGGAGGGGAGAGTACAAATGGGAACAAGCAAACGGTGTGTGTAAGGCGACGGGGAGGTGCAGGCGCTGTGTATCTGTAAATTAAGGGGAACAAATCCTTTCTCTCGACGACAACACAGGAACATGACGCAGGTGGGGATAGCGAGCAGCTCAGGTAACAAATCGTGACAGCAGAACGGGGCTGTGAAGGCAGACAGGTAACGGACACTGCAGGTACTTGTAGGAAGGCAAGGAAGGTATGGAAGGTTAGAAAACAGGCACGTAGGAACTGCTCATCTGATTAACTTAACCCATGTACTGACTCTGATTTTTGTGGACACGTGTTTCTGGTGTTAAACTTGTTAAATTAGAAAACAAATCACTGAGTTTAACAAGCGAGTAGGTGGGAAATGCTACACTGATAAACTTAACTCATGTACTAATTGTGATTTCTGTAAACACGTGTTGCTGGTGTTAAACTTGCTAAACTTGTGAATTAGAAGAGATAACCCTGAGTTTAACAAATGAACAGGCGGATAATGCTATACTGATAAACTTAACTCATGTACTGACTCTGTGATTTCTGAAGGCATGTGTTTCTGGTGTTAAACTTGTTAAACTTGTGAATTAGAAAACAAATCCCTGAGTGTGACAAGCGAGCAGGAGGGAAACGTTACTTTGATAAACTATTTCAATTTCCCACATCATTTCTGAAGCTGTATGAAATCACCAAATAGTAAGCAGAAAATTAGGAAAACGTGTCCTGGTACTTAAGGGATTAAAAAACAAACTAGATACTTTCAAAACTCACGTAACCATGTACCAGAGACACAGTACACCTGGGAATAGAGAATGTACCTGGATTAAAAGGTACACCGATGATTAATTAGGCTCCACCAGCACGTAGTTTCGCAAGGTGTTGGGATCGTTGTAAATTCGTACCAAAGGATGATAATTAATGTTCCTGCCAGCTAGGATGCGGGGAATGATGAAGGGGAGGAGGCCACAGGAAGCAGAGTGATAGCCTAGACTCATATTAGCATTTATATTGCAATATCAATTATCGACACTTACTTGGCGGTACAAATGAGGCGAGGAGTTGCGCCAAGGGTCTGTTTTAACATGTTTTATGAATTATTCACTCCTGCCCACCTGTTATACGAGGGGAAAGTAGAATAGCTTCCTCCGCCTCACGATTATCGCCTCTTATCAATTACCCAGCGATAAATTTTCCCGGACAGTAAGATTGTGTGTAGTTAATTTTCCTCCTTGACCACGCATTTGTTTGTGTTCGTGCCCTCTCCTCTCCTCTCTCTCTCTCTCTCTCTCTCTCTCTCTCTCTCTCTCACAAACACACACACACAACTCATCTTACTCATCTCATCCTACTACAACTATTACAACTTTTCCATCTCCTCTCTCTCTCTCTCTCTCTCTCTCTCTCTCTCTCTCTCTCTCTCTCTCTCTCTCTCTCTCTCAGGTAAGAAGCAACACGTGTACAGCTAATATTCGCTTTTAAAATATGCATACGTCTAATAATAAGACTGACCGCATCTATCTCCTGGACTTGTTAAAAAGCAAACATATCTTGTCCACTGCTTAAGGAAAACTTGTACTGCCGGCAACATCTGAGGCCGAGACTGTCAGTTCGAACTATATAGAGGAGAGAAGAATGTGCTTACACCAAGAAAAACAAAGCAGAGACACGGAGATGCATTAAACTAGATCATATTACGTCTAAATGTCACACTAAAGCTACAATACAAGGCGGTGTAACTTGTCTAAATCCTCTCCTTCAGACTTCACTTCAATTTTTTCTTGCTGGGGATCTGAGCGAAATCATGTGAGACCTTGCACAAACGCACACTTGGACACACCTGCCAAACAACACCACACCTGGGATGCTGAAGAGGTAGTGGGCGTGTATGCAAATGTGTGGTGTCATTACCTGTACGTCTTATGCATGTATATAATGTTCCACCTCTCGGCTAATGGTCCCGGGGAAGGCAGGGCGGCGCGGCACATCCACCACAAGCAACTCCGGTATTTTGACACTCGATGAATCAGATAAATGCGCAAAAACTGCCTTACATGGAGTACCGCAAGGCAAGCAAAACAAACACGTACCTTCTTATTCCTTTCTATTTATTCTCAACACTTACAGTAACAATAATAATAATAATAATAATAATAATAATAATAATAATAATAATAATAATAATAAAATGATAATAGTAGTAGTACTAGTAGACGTAGTAGTAGTAGTAGTAGTAGTAGTAGTAGTAGTAGTAGTAGTAGTAGTAGTAGTAGTAGTAGTAATAATAAGATGAACAAGAACAAGAACAAGAAAAACAAGAAGAAAAGAAAAAAAAACAAGCAGAACAAGAAGAAAAAGAAGACGAAGAAGAAATAATAATAATAATAATAATAATAATAATAATAATAATAATAATGATAATAATAATAATAATAAGTAATAATGTAAAGCAAAACTATGACAAAAACAGTTTCACATACAAAAAAAAATCTTCCCTTGCATAATAAACGCATTAATTTTTTTCCCCTACAATCCATATCCGTAATCCCTTTCCGAAAATCCTTCTACGCTAATCCTTTAATCTACACCCTTGTCTGAGAATATCCTCCGTCTTACTACCATATGATTTCCTCTCATTTGATAAGCCCTTCAAGGCGGCCAGTGCAGTCACACCTCCCCATGCATTCCCTATAAACACTGTCTAATTATCCCTTACCATTCACACCAGACACACAGACCGATGTACAATAGGATCGAAAATACTGAGGCGAGAATATATCAAACCAATGCAGTTACACCTCCCCATACACTCAATCTAATTATCGCTTACCATTCACCCTCACGACACAGACACACAGATCTATGTACCGTAAGATAAAAAAAAACTGGAGTGAGAATATATGAGTTAATGTAATGCCGTATTAAGAGTCTAATACCCCCTCTTGTTTACCTTACGAGCGCCCACGTAGCACACGCAGCTCGAAGTGACGCAAGATGTAGTGCATTTCGCCACACTCTATGCTAACCTCTGCCCTTCTGTCTCCTCTCCCGCGGCCGTGACATTTCGCACTATTACAAGATACTTCTACCGGCGACGCCCCTCACAGGTATTTACTCTTGTTCCTCTGTGCCAATTATCTCTGTTTGGGAGAAATATTGATCTTTGCTTTCTCTCCCCGCTGTGTTGGTGTCAGCTTGGATGGATGGATGGATATATGTGTGTGTGTGTGTGTGTGTGCTTGCTTTCTCTTTCTCTCTCTCGTTTTGCTTGTCTGCGTTTGTGTGTAGGGTTGTTTGATCGTTGTTTATACTCTCTCTCTCTCTCTCTCTCTCTCTCTCTCTCTCTCTCTATATATATATATATATATATATATATATATATATATATATCTATCTATCTATCTATCTATCTATCTATCTATCTATCTATCTATCTATCTATCTATTTATCTATCTATCTCTTACCCTCTCTCTTTCTCTCTCTTCACCTCAGCATTTTACAGCACGCATTCAATAAATTCTCGTATTGTTCCCGCCACAAAGCACAGTCGATTTCATCCATACATCAGCATTTTCCCAGTCCATTAACCCTGGCATGAGAAGCGAGACCCGTATGAATCCCCCGCCTTAGAGAGAGAACAAGAGACTCAGCACTCAGTATAGACTCCGTGAACCATCTAGCGGGAAGCACTAAGCATAACGACTGCACAAGTCACTCTTAACCCTTCAGTACTGGGAAGCAATTTTTACCTTGAGTTTTGGGTGTGATTAGACGATTTTATTGCCATTAGGAAGGGTATATGCAGGTCAGAAGATTAATGGTCAGAGTCTTCACGATTTCAATCCCCCACATGAGTTTCTGAAGCTGTATAAAATCACCAAATAGTAAGCAGAAGGAATATGGAAACGTGTCATGGTGCTGGAGGGGTTAAAGGTCGCTCATTACCAGAGTTCATTATTTTTACGCCATTTTTTAGCACTCAGTCATCGAAAGGAGTCACTCACGCAGGTAACAGAAAGATTCAAGTGGAGGTTTAGTCGTTCAATAGAGAATCGCATCCTTTATTTCAACTGCTTTGCGGGATCTAAATCTTTCCTCCACTGTACCTCATTCATCTTCGTTCCCGCGGTAATCTATCTCCAGTTTTCCTCTCGTATCTCTATCGCCTCGTAATGACCTCCGCTACGATGCCTGAGGGAGGAGACACCGAGAAAGGGAAAGGATCGAAACAAACTTTAAATCTTAGTCGGGGAATTGGAGGATAAACCGCGTACCTTTCACTATCTCCACCTCCTGCTCCTCCTCCTCCTCTTCCCTTCAAGCCTTAAGTGGTTCTTCGTCAGGCGGGTGCTGGAGCAGGTTTTTGTTCCCTCCACAGCCGGCCGCAGCACTAAACACCTTCATTATCTGCTGTTGTCGGCGTCTGATCACCTGCGGTAACCCATTAGTACTTTTACAGCACCTGGCGCTCATTAGGACATTACCCCGTGAAGAAGCGTCCTAGACAAATTACCGCAGGGAGCTGATGTGGCCCTGAGGAACCCCGCCCTTGCCTACCGGAGGGCTTGATGGATGCGCTGCCGGGATCCGTGACCTCTGTAGGTGGGTGAGGAGTGTCCAAGGGGGAAGGTTTGGTGAGAAGTGAGCAGGGTTAGTCCTTTTGATAAATATGGTGGGAAGGATGAGAGAGAAAATCGTGCTTTACCTTGATTGAGAGAGAGAGAGAGAGAGAGAGAGAGAGAGAGAGAGAGAGAGAGAGAGAGAGAGAGAGAGAGAGAGATTTCACCTCAATGAATGGTGGCTTATGAACACTGAATGAAGCAAGCTTGTTAGCAAACCTTCTCAGCGCAGCAGGCGGCAACCCTCGACCCAAACCTGCACAAAACCCTTCCTTTCTTACCCTGCTGAGTCTTGCCCACTGGGAACACAACGACTCGAACCAACAACCAGCAGCCAGATGACGCAAACCCTTAACACTCCCACGAATGCAACGGGAAAAAAATGCAATAAAAAGTAACGAAAAACACACAATGGAAACGTTATTAGAGTTCCCTGAAGAAGCTGCAAACTTCCTAATGAACTGCGACACCTTGAGGAACACCTTCAGGAAACACATGAATCACGCCTAATGAGCAAGATTCGGCAGCCTATAATGAGTACCTGGCGGGGTCAAGAGTCACCTGTACACTCGCCGCGGAGAAAGACGGAGGAGAGGAAAAGAGAGAGAGAAAGAGATAGAGAGGGACGACGAACATGACCATCGCTGCACTTTACAATAGTCACCCAAAGGTCCCCTCGAGACAACCCTACATCAAATTCAATAGAAAACGACCTCGGGGTTATCGTGTTGTCGTACAGTCCATTGCAACGACTTCAAACCGATCGTTGGGGTCTACAGCGCATGAATTTTACAGCAGGAGACGAAAGCAGAGTAGCATTTAGCAATTTTCCGCCCAGGGCCCGAGGGAGAGGTCGTGTTGCGTACAGTGTCACGGGTGTAGAGGCAAGCACGGCCTCGCCTCACGCCCTCAGCCCCGGCGTGAGCTTGGCGGATTACCTTAGACTTAATGTGACGATTTAGGGGATTTTAACGACAGGAGGGACGGGCGACGCTCTCTCCAGGTTCCGCTAGTCGCCACTCGCCTCGTCCCTTCACGCGGGAGGTGCATGAGCCGGAGCTTAGCGTCAGAAAGCTCGCTATTCATTATATCGCCTCGTGGTCGCCGCCTCGTCTCGACCCTCACGCCTTTACGCCTCAGCGGTAATCTGTTAATTGCTCATATCTCGCCGCCGTGACCCGAGGGACGCTCGTGTTGTTCCTTTAGTTCCTTTGAATGGTACTGACGGTACAAAGGATTACAAAGGAGGACAAACACCTGAGGATTCTGTGTCTCACCTCGGCTGTTTGATTTCACTATTCAGTATTGACAAGGCATCACAGAGCAAGGCTGCTGGCCACCACACGTCCCTCTAGGCGGTAATACCCACTCTTGTGTTACCCAAACCCTGTATGATCTTCCTGATAACGTAAAGGTAAAGGCATTAAAACCTTCAACAACTCGATAGCTCCCCTCGCTGTCAGTGCTGCCTTTAAAATCTTTACCGTAATCTCACACCGGCCCTTAAGAGAGAACAGGAACCATCGCACTTAAACTTAATTAGGTATCAGCGAATCCCCGAGACTATTAGGAAGAAAGAGGCACGAGAGAAAGTGAGAAAAGTTCCACCTGCTTGTTAACGCGAGGCTTTCACATAACGAAGCCAATCAAAGGTACGGAACGTGTCATGAATACTAATTGAAAGGAGGAATTAAGCCCCTCAGAGCCGCAGGTAATAAAAAGACCCTCACAACACCTTCATCCACTCTGAAAAACAAATCGGGGTAAATTGAGCAATAAAAACCACATGGCGGAGAACACACACTTATAATGGCCACCCTCCATGAGCACACAGCGTAAACATCAAAACAAGATATAATTTCCTTCACTCTTTTTATGTTTCAGTAATTGTATGTTGACTAAGAAGCGAGAGGCAAGCAGAGTCATTCTTAACATTAGTATTTTTCTCTTTTCCAAGTGACTAAAGTGGCGAGATGGCTTGATAGTGTAATGCGAGGCTGAATTAGTCACGCGGTGGTCAGGACGTGAGGAAACACCAGTGAAACAACAGTGATTGACTACCATCCATCAATACTGAGAGAGAGAGAGAGAGAGAGAGAGAGAGAGAGAGAGAGAGAGAGAGAGAGAGAGAGAGAGAGAGAGAGAGAGAGAGAGCTATTCATCCCTTTTAATTGGCACCAAGAGGACATTACTTTCTGAAACTCTCTTGGCTATACACATTGTCAAGTGACCTTCTAGCCCATCCATTCTTCTTCCCCTTTTCCAGCCCTTTTCTTCACCTCTCTCTCTCTCCTTCCATTAATCCTTCCCTTTTTCCAGTCTCTTAAATCCAAAACCATTTACCGTAACTCTGTCATTTGCCTAGTATATCTTTTAATCAATATTGTTTTCCAGCATGTATCTTTTTTACTCCTATTTTTCCAGATCTTTCTCTTTCTGTCTTATTTACTTGAATTCAGTTCTTTTCCATAATTTCCATAATCTCTTTCCTATTTTTTTTTCTTTCGATATAATCTTCCTTATTTTCTTTTCTACCACTGCCTTATTTAAGTCCACATACTTTCCAAACTGATTATTTAACATTCCAGGCGTTCTCCTATCCATGTACAGATTCCAACCTCGACACATTCCAGTTCTGACACTCCAGTAAAGACGCTTTCCAGTCACAACCCTTTCCAGTTCAGACGCTTTCCAGATTAGATCCTCAACTTTCTAAACCCTCTCCTATCCAGACTTTTCCTAGTGCAGACCATTTTCAAACTAGATCCTCTTCAGCCTAAACGTTTTTCATTTCTGACTCTCTTCAGTCCAGACACTTTCCAGTAAAAATCCCTTCCAGTCCAGAACCTCAATATTCCAGACCCTCTCCAATCCAGATCCTTCCTATTACAGATAAATTCCAGACCTGACCCTCTCTAGCCTATATGCTCTTCAATTCTGACCCTGTCCAGCCCAGACGCTTTCAAGTCAAAACCCTTTCCAGTCTAGACTCGTTCTAGTTCTGCCATCCCTCCGCCGTTTCAGCCGATCCCGTTCCCGCCCCTCACACCTGTCTGTCGCGGGCTAATCAACCATTGCAACACCTGAAGTGCCGCGGACCAGGTGCATTAAGAATCAATTAGTGGGCAGCTATTGACTTCACCTGCTTCCCACGTGTGTGTCAGGCTTGATTTCATTTTTTTTCGGCATCACCTCCCTGTTTTTAGTCAATGTTTACTTGTGAAGGGTTGTTATTACTTCTTTTGCTTTTAAGTTTAGTCTGACAAGCTAAAACACTCTCTCTCTCTCTCTCTCTCTCTCTCTCTCTCTCTCTCTCTCTCTCTCTCTCTTTATTACCCATAAACACCACTAAGGATGTCCATAAGAGGTTTCCAGCTTGTTTTCATCTTTCACGACGCGCCTGAACCCAGTGCACGCTGCCTCCACTAACCCTGCACACACTCGACCCGGCACAAGAAGACTATTTGCTACCATTACTCCCTCCACCAGACTCCTCGCCCCTCAGGAACACAAGGCTTAAGCTTCTTCATTTACTCCTCACTGCCTGAGCTAGCGTGGGGAAATAAGAAAGTGTTTGTATGATGTTTTAGCTTGGCATGTTTCTTTCCCCATCTCCTACTTGCTATTCCAGTCTCTCTCTCTCTCTCTCTCTCTCTCTCTCTCTCTCTCTCTCTCTCTCTCTCTCTCTCTCTCTCTCTCTCTCTCTCTCTCTAGTCTTAACCCCTTCAGTACTGGGAAGCATTTTTTATCATGAGTTTGGGTATCAATAGACGATTTTATTTAGTTTAAGAAGTGTCTATGGAGGTCAGAATATTAGTGGCCGGTCTTCACTATTTTAATCTCTACATTAGTATCTGAATCTGTATAAAATCACCAAATAAATATCAAAACGCGGCACGGTACTGAAAGGGTTAAGCACATGAAGAATATTTCGTTTAAGAGACTGAAACAACTTCGACTATTTCTTGTTGATGGTTTAAGAAGATTGAATGTCTTAGAATACCACTTGTCGCTCTCTCATCTCTCCTCTCCTCTCCTCTCTTGGCTTTTCTCTTGTCTCTCATCCACAGTAAAATTAATCTTTTCCTCAAGTGAGTGAAACAAGTTAGACTATTTCACTGTGATGGTTAAGGCGATATTTTTCTCCTCTGCGGCGTCTGGAAATCAATGGGAGGTGGTGTTTACAGATAAGGAGAGGGTGCAAGGTGAAAGAGAAGACGTGTGACATTTTAAACAGGTACATTCTTCTCTCCTTCTCCTTACTGCTGCTCTTTATCACAGTATAGGACGAGTATTGATAAAAGCAACATTTACAATACATACGAGAAAGGAAAGCAGGAAACACGAGGCAGATAAACATTCATTGTACAGTTAAATAAAAAATAATGAAAATGTAGCAGAGACAGAGAGAGAGAGAGAGAGAGAGAGAGAGAGAGAGAGAGAGAGAGAGAGAGAGAGAGAGAGAGAGAGAGAGAGAGAGAGAGAGAGAGAGAGAGAGAGAGAGAGAGAGTCAGACATCTCACAAAAAGGAAAACACGAGAATAAACCCAAGGAACCAGTAATAAAACACACCAAGAACACGAAATTAAACATAAAATTAAGCGATTTCCGAACAAAAACACACATAAATACCACCACCACCACCACCACCACCACCACCACGCTGCAGGAGGTGAGCTGGACAAATAATTTCTCTAAACACTTCCTGCACGTCACACTTGAGAACACCTGCTTACATATATGCACACGTCCCTTCCTGGCAAGCCGAGCGTTACCTGTCAGTGTGTGGTAATGTTAAGCCAGAGAATACCTGGGACTTCTCGTTCTATTCCTGATACAGTTAATCGCTTTCCACCTGCTGTTATCTGTACGCGGAAGAGCCTCGCGGGCATGACAGGTGAGAAAAGGTGTAATAGTAATGCATGATCGAAAAGAAAGGTAGATTTTGTACAGGTAATTAAATAAAGTGGTAGAAATGTACAATTAGAGATAAGGAAGGGATTTATTGTACACGTGGAGAAGAGAACTATTGTGAATGTTGGGAATTATGTGAGGTAAATGTAGAATTGAAGGTAATAAAGGGTGATTTTTTTATCTACAGGTAAGAAAAGAAGAAAAAGTTTGATATAAATGATGTGACAAAAGAGGGATTTATGTTTTATTGTTAAAGAAAGATGTTACATAAATTATCAATAACAGATAACGATGGCAAACATTTCTACAGGTGAAAAAAATGTTAGATTAGAACATAAAGTCTAACAAATAAGGTAAATTACAGGTAAACATTAATAATACTTAGTAGATAAAAAAAAAATATAAGCAAATGAG